>NC_135993.1:7468624-7718219 GCF_053455715.1 Rhinoraja longicauda
TTACATTTCCATTTTAATCCTTTTTAAGTTCAGCATTTGAGCAGGGGTTAACTTTAATTTCCTTGATATTCGACTTAAACATCAGATTAACTGGTTTCTGCCTGCTGACTATTGGTATTTTACACTTCCGAATATGGTTAGGTCACAAATTGCCATTTAAACTTGCAGAGAAGATTAAAGGGAGGCATGGTTGCACAGCTGTAGAGCTACTGCCTTACACCATCAGACCCGGGAGTGGGGTGGGGGGCTGTCTGTACAGGGGCTGTCTGTACAGAGTTTATATAATAATAATAATAATAAACATTTATTTTATATAGCGCTTTTCCAAATGCTCAAAGATGCTTTACAAAAACAGTCATGACATAAAAACAAACAGATGAACTGTCCTGACGGAGAAGCGGCGAACAAATAGCGCCAGCGTCCTCTCACGTCAGGGTCCGGCAGTGGACAATAAAGAACACAAGACACACAATTACAATTTTAACACAAACACCCATCACAGTGATTGCTCCAGGCACACCCTCACTGTGATGGAAGGCAAAGAAAAGTCTTATCTCCTCCTCATTCTTCTCCCGTGGTGCCACGAGGCGATCGAGGCTCCCGACTTTTGAAGCCCCCACTGGGCGATGGAAAGTCCCAGGGCCGAGCATGGGTTTCCTGTGACCGCATGGGTTTTCTCCAGGTGCTCCAGTTTCGTCCCACACTCCAAAGACGCACAGATTTGTCGGCTAATTGGCTTCGGTAAAAATTGTAAATTGTCCCTGGTGTGGAGGATAGCGCTCGAGTATGGGGATCGTTGGTCTGTGACGACCTGTGGGCTGAAGGGCCCATTTCTGCTCTGTATCTCTCAACTAAACAAAGCTAATTTTGCGCAAGTGAAATGGGAAGGGCTTTTTCTGAAGTTGGAGCCGGGTAGAAGGCACTTCACTTGGAGTGTGTCTGCCCTACAGCTGAAATGCTCATGCTTGATGCCAGAAACTGACAATCGGGAAAAGAGTACAGATGATGGAAATCTGGAATAAAACTCAGTGTTGGAAACATCTGCGGAAAGAGAAACAGTTAACTTTTCAGGTCCAAAATCGTTTATCAGAAATACATGACGAATAACAGTGATCCCAATATCAACCTCTGGGACATTTGGTGATTAATTTCTTTCCAGTCCATAAAAAGCCCTTCAATCTGTCTCCTTTTACTAAGCTGCTGAAAACCCTTTTATAACATGGTGTAAAATCTTGATGAAAAGCCTGATATGTGCAATTAGCAATCGTTGACAATTGCATGTCATTAAAAGAATGATATACACTTAAAAAATCTGAGTTTAAAGGCCATATACTGTAAGGTAACAGAAAATAGGAGACTTGGAGAATTTTGTTGTTCTTACAATACTGACACAGTGTCTTTCTTTGCCTGACCTGACTTCCATGTTTCCTGAGACTATTTATACTCTCTGGCAACGAGTCCAGGGTTAGCCCTCAAAAATGTGCAGGTATTTACTTCCTTGTGCCTCTCTGAGTGGCATGACTGAAGTCAGGAGGTCAAAGTATATTGATTGCTGGTGAGAAATGCTGTTGTACCATACTGTTGTACCATACATGTTGTATAATACCTTCCATTGATGCTCAAGTTACTAGGCCTAACCCATGGTCTTTTAAAATGTGAACTGATCCTAATTACTTAATCGATCTCGGAAGTTATTGTACTTATGCTCGCGCTCTCATTTTCTCTAGCTGGCATAAAACTAAGTGGCCTTCAGATCACCGAATGGCTAAACTTGAAACATTTAGGACTTGCTTTGTATCATGGACACTCTGTTCCCAGTTCCGAGCAGACTGCTGAATTGAATGATTCCTCTTTTTCTGGAGCTGAGTCACATGGAATGCGTGGTAAGTAAAGCATTCAGTCTGAGTTTTAATACAAAGTGTTCTCTTGGATAATGTAGTTTGTGCAGTCAAGATTTTGGTGCTGTTAAAGGAAGGATTACTGACGGATAATGACCTCATTCTTGCATTGCCCATCTGAATTGAACAGATTGGCTGCATTAATAATACTTCAGGCAATATCTGTGGAGTGAATAATCTGACCATGTAGGATTCTAGACATGAAAAATTAACCTCGGGTGCATTTTGTGGACATAATTTGTTAATATTCTCATGTTTTTCTATTTAGCACTGGCAGCTGATACCCAGTCCATATTTTGATCCACCAGTGAGACAACATAACCACAAAGCCTATTAATGCTGCACTGAATTATTTATTTACATTTAAGATACTAAAATGCACACCTATGTACAAAATGTCAAAGAAAATCATTAATCCTACCATAAATAAATAATATCAAAATTACTTCTGGAAAAGCTGATTTATCTCAATCAGTTGAAGGGAGATTACCATACATATACCTGGTTTAACTGGACACATGTTCAAGGATAGATTTCCTATTATCCTATAGATTCCTATAGATTGGCACATGTTCAAGGATAGAATCCCGGGATGGCGGGTCTGACATATGATGAAAGACTGGGCTTGTATTCGCTGGAATTTAAAAGGATGAGAGGGGATCTTTTAGAAACATATAAAATTCTTAGAGGATTGGACAGGGTAGATGCAGGAAAAATGTTCCCTATGTTCGGGGAGTTCAGAACCAGGGGTCACAGCTTAAGAATGAGGGGTAGGCCATTTAGGACTGAGATGAGGAAAAACGTTTTCACCCAGAGAGTTGTGAATCTGTGAAATTCTCTGCCACAGAAGGCAGTGGAGGCTAATTCACTGGATGTTTTCAACAGAGAGTTAGATTTAGCTCTTAGGGTTAAGTGAATCAAGGGATATGGGCAAAAAGCCGGAAAGGGGTACTGATTTTGGATGATCAGCCATGATCATATTGAATGGCAGTGCTGGGTCGAAGGGCTGAATAGCCTACTCCTGCACCTATTTTCTGTTTCTATCTGAGCTCAGACATCTGTGGAAGGTTAGACTGTTAAATGATTAGATTAGACTGTTAAATGATTAGAATCCATTGGAGTAGCACATGGGAAGGTGGCAGGATGGTTGATTTAGACTTCCAGCACTACACGCCAGGACTTCTGCAGGGATACATTGGTTCAACCTGACACCAGGGTAAATAATAGAGATACCAGGAACTACTGATGCTGGTCTGCTCTAAAGTAGAAATAAAATACCAGAAAAACTCAGCAGATTGGGCAGCAACTATGGAAGGAGAAACAGAAGTAATGTGTCAGTTTAAAGACCCTTTGTCTGAATAAACCCAATATTCTCCAGTCAGCTGAATCCATTGGCGCTAGCTGTAGATATTTTGAGGAAGGGAGATGAAAAGCGGGAAATCAACTTTGATGATAAAGGTCTTTATGCCACTTGTGACTGGGCCTCAATTTAAATCGTGTTTCCCTTGACTCAGCCTTCCTTAATCTTTAACCCTTTGAGGATTTCTGTAAACAAATGGTATGCAAATATATCTGAGAATCTTTTGTGTAATGGTCCTCAAAATCACAAACTTCCCATCACTTGAAATCTTGTGTAGGAAAGAACTGCAAATGCGGGTTTAAATCGAAGGTAGACACAAAATGCTGGAGTAACTCAGCATCTCTGGGTGACGTTTCGGGTCGAGAACCTTTTTCAGTCTGAAGAAGGGTCTCAACTTGAAAACTTGTGCAAATTTTAACAATAGCTCATAGTCAGCCCTGCTTTAGTAAATGATATTGATATTTCACTATAAGTGAAAATATCCACACATAGTGACATCAGTAAAGAGCACACATTGCAGCGCCGGAGACTCGGGTTCGATCCTGACTACGGGTGCTGCACTGTAAGGAGTTTGTACGTTCTCCCCGTGACCTGCGTGGGTTTTCTCCGAGATCTTCGGTTTCCTCCCACACTCCAAAGACGTACAGGTATGTAGGTTAATTGGCTGGGTAAATGTAAATGTAAAAATTGTCCCTAGTGGGTGTAGGATAGTGTTAATGTACGGGGATCACTGGGCGGCACGGACTTGGAGGGCCGAAAAGGCCTGTTTCCGGCTGTATATATATGATATGATATGATATGCCAGGTTTGTGACTTTCTATTATATTTACATATCTTGTGAATTTATTTCTAGCAGAAACCGGAATACCATTTATCTCCCGGACAGGAAAAACCAATGATCTCACCAAGATTAAGGGTTGGAAGAACAAATTTAATCTGCAGCCAGGGTCACCTGATGACAAACCAAACCCATTACCTTCAAGTAAGCAAGTTTTTTAAAATTATTTTGTAATTCTTTTGTTAAAAAGTCCTGACAGAAGGGAAATCAATACATAAGGCATTAAAATGTCATGGATGGATGTAAAAATACAATAGATATTTGGAACTCATGTGTTCTTCTTTCGTGTCCATCCATGTTTCAAATGTTGCATCACTGTCATCGTCCGTCCTGAAAAGGGCACAAACCTCTGGTTGACAATCAGTGGGAGCCATCACTTGTAATGATGGTGGTAGCAGAATTAGCTCAGGACACTTCCAGTGTCCAGCCCCGCGACATGGACACTTCTGCTATGGGGCCAATTCATGTGTTAATGTAGTGGAATGGAGTATGTGGGCAATAAGGTTGTGGTACACCTATATGTAGCTTTGTTTAGACATCACCAGGAATATGGTATGGCATTTTATTTGTCACATGTACCGAGGTACAATGAAATTCATTTTTGTATACAGTTCAGTACAAGTATTGTGAGCAGTTCTACGCATGCCACATTTAGCAGCAAGCATTTTCGATTTGTTGAGTGCACAAGGTAGATTTACAAGTTTGATGGAGACACAAGCTCCTGCAGATGATAGTTTATATAAAAACATGAATTGCTGGAGTAACTCGGCGGGTCAGGCAGCATCTGTGGAGGATATGGGCAGGCCCTGTCAATGTTTTCCGCAGATGCTGCCTGACACTGAGTTACTTCAGCACTTTGTGTTTTTCTTTACATTTGATATCAATCTCAAAGGATAAATAAAGGCAGAAGCTATTCTTTGCAATTTGGAAGATCAAGGGGTGATTTGTTGTTATTTTCAAGGTGTTAAAGATGAATATAAACAATTGTTTCAGATTGGGGAGTCTTAAGTTTAGAAGATGTATTCTAAATATTCTGAATTAAAATTAAGAGACGGTTTCTCAAGTAGTGAATGATGCTAGATCATTAATTTTAAATCTGATTTAATATTTGATAAATGAATGATGAGGGAAAGAAGGGTCGCGTCATCTTATTGAATGGAGGAATAGCTGAGGGACTAAATAGCTTGCGATCCCATTATTTTGAAATAAATCAATGAGGAGGAGGTGCTAGGGCAGACTCCTGGGAAACAAATTAGTTTTAAAGGAAGAAAACCTGGTTAAAGTTATTCCAGCATTTGAGTTCTTGGCCAGAGAAGACAAGTCAAGATGGAGTATTTAAAATCGATTGATCAAAAGGTTTGAATTGGAGTAGTGGAAATACTTCAAAAAGTTCTAGTACTGGCAGCAGTTATGATAGGAAGGCACAAAATGACAGAAACAAATATTACTTCATGGATAGATATATAGACGTGATCCTTGTCCAAGGCCAAGAATGAATGAAAGCTGGCAGTAGTTGCGACCTGAACAGTTTTTTTGTTGACCTGGTTTAAAGTTAAAAGAATGAGAGCTGCCAGGAGTTCATTGTCAATGCAACAGGTGTGGTTGACACTTTCAACAAAAAATGTATTGAGACCGGGACAGAGTCAAGCTAAATGTTATTTATTAGAACATAGAGCATAGAACAGTGCAGTACCAGAACAGGGCCTTGAGCCAGCGATATCTGTGCCAAGCATGATGCCCAGACCAACTCTATCAGCCTGCTCATAATCCAATCTGATCTGAAAGATTAGATCGCATGGGATCCAAGGAGAGATAGCCGACTGGATAAAAAATCTGCTTCATGACAGGAAGCCGAAGATAATGGTGGAAGGTTACTTTTCGGTCTGGAGGCCCGTGCCTATTGGTGTGTCTCGGGGTTCGGTGCGAGACTCATTGTCACCTGTATCAATGATTTGGATGAGAACGTACAAGGCACGATTAGTAAGTTTACAGATGACACTAAAGTGAAGGCTGAAGGGCCTGTTTCCATGCTGGATGACTCTGAGTCTATCCCTACATCCCCCCATTCCCTGCATATCCATATGCCTCCCTAAAACTTTCTTAATGATCATATTTGCCTCAACTGCCATCCTGGCAAGGTCTGTGCTCCAAAGCTCATTTTTGAATCAAAGATGATACCAACTTTGCGGACAGTCTAGATCTGTTGTGGACTGCGGGAAGAGATTGCAGTTAGTGGTCATGTGGTGGAGCCCAAAGGCAGTCGTCCAGCATTCCCCAATGTATGATTCCTGCTCATTAGGCTGTCTATGGTTGGTTAAATGGAGCCACAAAAGTGCAGTTGACTTCACCCCAGCTCAATGACTGTGAGATACATAGAGGAGGATGGGGTTTTTTCTCTTTAAAATCGTGTAAAAGACTTGAGGGTCATGAAGGCTCAGAAAGACAGTCCCTATGCTTGCTATTGAGGGCGTGCAGGGTAGGTTTACTAGGTTAATTCCCGGAATGGCGGGACTGTCATATGTTGAAAGACTGGAGCGACTAGGCTTGTATACACTGGAATTTAGAAGGATGAGAGGGTATCTTATCGAAACATGTAAGATTATTAAGGGGTTGGACACGTTAGAGGCAGGAAACATGTTCCCAATGTTGGGGGAGTCCAGAACCAGGGGCCACACAGTTTAAGAATAAGGGGTAGGCCATTTAGAACGGAGATGAGGAAAAACTTTTTCAGTCAGAGAGTTGTGAATCTGTGGAATTCTCTGCCTCAGAAGGCAGTGGAGGCAAATTCTGTGAATGCTTTCAAGATAGAGCTCTTAATGATAGCGGAGTCAGGGGGTATGGGGAGAAGGCAGGAACGGGGTACTGATTGAGAATGATCAGCCATGATCACATTGCATGACGGTGCTGGCTCGAAGGACCGAATGGCCTACTCCTGCACCTATTGTCTATTGTTGAGATAACTTGGACAGAAACTTAGAGCATGAATCTACTCATTCCTTTCCTTAAACTAAGCTTGAATAGAATTTGTAAAAATTGTCTTGTCTCTCAAATTGATACTTTCAGTTTCAGTTCAGTTTATTGTCACGTGTACCGAGGTACGGTGAAAAGCTTTTGTTATTTATGCTTCCTTTATGCTTCCTTTTAATAGGTGCCACCACTACAGTTATTAAAAATAGGTCAGCATTTGTTAGTGATCTGCTGGATGAATACCTGGAAAAAGAAGGGAAGATAATTGAGCAGCAATCTCTGCTGTATGACTACGAGATGCCTGAGATTGGTTGTCGTACTCCGAATCTGTTTGATTCACCATGTAATATTCCACAAAACCCTACTGCCCATTCAGCTGATTTGGATCTGCTACCAAAAAACAAATCTGCACATTTGGAAATACCACCTGTGCTGGAGAAACACTTCAGTGTTACAAACAAAGGGATCTTCATCAGAGATGTACAAAGCAACAGTGTGGGCGGGAAAAGGAGGCGTAGAAAGCAGAACAGTGGTTCTGTGGCTAAAAGGTCAAAAATACCCAGTCGATATAAAAATGCTTCAAGACGATCGATTACCAATGACCAGACTCGATTTCCTGTTCCACCCGCACAAAAGGTGAGCAATTTAGTATCGACCTTTTTTTCTAGTTTTTTATTAATTTTGTCCACCACCTAAGGGGACATGAGAAATCGAATGTTTTTGGATTTAACCATAAATACATTTCTTTGGTGCTCTCCAACAGTATTAGATGGATCATCTTATGCACCAGTACCAAAAGGATAACATTTATCTTGGCAATATAAGCTATCGTGCTACCATTTTTATCATTGGCGAGACCAAGCGCAGGCTTGATCATTTCACTGAACACCTCCGCTCAGTCCGCCTTAACCTACCTGATCTCCTGGTTGCTCAGCACTTTAACTCCCCTCCCATTCCCACTCTGACCTTTCTGTCCTGGGCCTCCTCCATTGTCAGAGTGAGGCCCAGCACAAATTGGAGGAACAGCACCTCATATTTCGCTTGGGTAGCTTACATTATCTTATTGGGTTAGGTCATTGTATTTTGTTAATTACCTGAAACAACTTTTAATGAGGAAGAGAAAAATAATTTCATAGGATTTCACTTCCCCTCAATGGTGGCTATATTTGTACACACCCTCTAATCCAGGCAGCAGCCTGCTGAGCCTCATTTTCACATTCTCCAAAGTCACCACAGCTTCCTTGTAATGATGTAACCAAAACTGCACAAAATACTCAAATTCTCTTAACCAAAGGAAACTGGAACACCCGGAGAAAGCCAACAAGGTCACGGGGAGAACATACAAACTCTTTGCAGACCGCATCCGTAATCAGGATCAGACCCTGGTCTCTAACGCTGTAAGGCAGCAACTCCAGCGCTGTGCCACTGTGCCGCCTAACCCGTCTCATAGTTGTTGACATCAAGGCAACGTTTAAAAGTTTGGCATTTAGGAGTTTTGGTAAAAGCGTGGGAATTTGGGTTAGGGGATTTCTGCACTGGGTAGAGTCAAACTTAGTATGATAGACAATAGGTGCAGGAGTAGGCCATTCAGCCCTTCGAGCCAGCACCGCCATTCAATGCGATCATGGCTGATCACTCTCAATCAGTACCCCGTTCCTGCCTTCTCCCCATACCCCCTCACTCCGCTATCCTTAAGAGCTCTATCCAGCTCTCTCTTGAAAGCATCCAACGAACTGGCCCTGCCTTCTGAGGCAGAGAATTCCACACCTTCACCACTCTTGATGAAGGTCAGTATCTCCGAATAGAGTCTGAGAACAACTTCCAACTGCTCCATCAATGAATTTCTTTCGATCAATAGAGTGGAAATGGAGATGTTTACTAATTGAGTAAAGTTGATTTCTGTTTGCCTATCATCTGCCAAGGAAGCAATAATTGATCATATGGCAATGAATTTGGACAACATTCAAGTTTAAGCTTATAATCTTCAATTAATATGAGGTGCCAGCCAATGACAATCTGATTCAAGTGAGTGAGCCCACAAAGGTATGACTATTGCCAGATTCTCATTACCAACACCCTAGAGAATCCTAAGATGGACACAAAATGCTGGAGCAACTCAGCACGACAGGCAGAATATCCGGAGAGAAGGAAAGGGTGAAGTTTTGGGTCGAGACCCTTCAGACTGGGAGTCAGGGGAAAGGTAAACAAGTAATGTAGACGGTGATGTAGAGAGATAGAAGAAATGAATGAAAGATAAGCAAAAAAGTAACAATGATATAGAAAACAGGCCATTGTTACTGTTTGCTCGGTGAGAACAAGAAGCTGGTGTGACTTGCATGGCGGAGGGATGGAATGCAGGAATTACTTGAAGTTAGAGAAATCAATATTCAATATCAATGGAGAATCCTACTGCACCACCAGCAACGCACCATGGGTAGATTCAAACTTGTACATTCTCCAGTGATTTTATTTCCCCCCCCCCGCTCTGTATTTTCACCCTTGGCATGGCGTAAGGCAGGAGCGGGATGAAATGCTGCTCGCTTGCCTATGTGAAGGCCACGTTGACAACACCCAAGCTCAGTAGCTTCCATGACAAGGCAGCCATCTGACTGGTAACCCACACATTAAGCATTCATTCGCTTCACTACTCATTGTGGCTGCCGTCTGTATGGTCTAGAAAATGTTCTAAAGCAATTTGCCTGGGAGTCTTTCCAGAACTATGATTCTTGGAACTTCTCTTACTGTTTTATTGTTTTTTTTTAAAGAAACAACAGAAACCAAGTCCAGAAAACCATAAGATCGTGCATGTGACATCAAGAACCAAAGGTGGAAAGAAATCTAGTATTTCAGGAAGTCAAAATGAAGCAATATACATTTCAGGTGAGGATATTGAAAGAAATATCCCGAGATGTGTGGAATCGTAGAGACAATAATAATAATAATAATTATTATTATTATTATTATATAATGCATTATTAATGTCTCTTAAATCAGAAATATTTTTAAATGCATGTTTAAGTGAAAATCTGACATAATCATGAAATATGTAAAATAATTCTTGTTTATTGAATTCTAAAACCTGGGCTACCAAATCTAACTCTATGTCAATTTGCTTCTTGTAGGAAGATCTCGAACTGTGCATAATAGTTCTGTTCAATTCTGTCTTCTCTTCAGTGATAACTTTTGTTAGCAAATTTAATCGCTAATTTTGCTAAATAAATCTGCGCACTTGATTAAATTATATATATATATTTATAATATATATGTGAACTATTTCCTTCAAGTTTAGATTTAAACCTGACACAATCACTAACGTTTTACCAAAGAGGACTGAAGCTGGTAAAACTCTGTTCTGGTTGCTGCTTTGCAGTAAATGCTCTTGTATCTTTGACAGGAGGCAGTTATATGTTATGTAAGAAAATAACTGCAGATGCTGGTACAAATCGATTTATTCACAAAATGCTGGAGTAACACAGCAGGTCAGGCAGCATCTCGGGAGAGAAGGAATGGGTGACGTTTCGGGTAGAGACCCTTCTTCAGTCTGAAGAAGGGTCTCGACCCGAAACGTCACCCATTCCTTCTCTCCCGAGATGCTGCCTGACCTGCTGAGTTACTCCAGCATTTTGTGAATAAATCCAGTTATATGTTATTCTGTTTAATTGTTCATTCAAAGTCCTTGACCCCTTGTATACAATTTTCACCAATTCTGGAAACAAATGCTTTGTGATCTTAATAGTCATTGCTTCCGTCTATATTAAGCCATCAATATGCTTTTGCTTGTGGATCAAGAATCAGTAGCGCTATTCCATACCGTAAGACTACTGCATGAAGGCCGCAGTCCATGCAGATAGTTATCATGTTTGTATCATTTGTTTTTGCATTGTGAATGAAATATTTTGTAATAGATAGGGCTAAGATAACATGTTAATCCATTTAATATTTTTATTGCTCTATTACCGTTTCTTCTCCTTTACCTGCTCACAAAAAAAACCCACTCTTGCATTGTTTTATAAACAACTTTCTTCCTCTTTCAGATGATAAAAATGAAGAGCAAGAAGAAAGGTGTAAACAACCGCCATTGATGCCAAACAGACCATCTGACTCTAAAACAGTTGAGATAATATCCTACTGTGCATGGAATGAAAGTCGTGTTAAGATAATTAAGCTGATCGCAGAATGTGCGATGGCTAAAAAACTTCCCTGGACACAGCGGTTGGACAAATATGAAATTCATGTGGAAAAAAGAGAAGGGACTTTGTTGTTTCCCCCTAAGAAGCAGGTTGATTTAAGAGCAACCATCCAGAATTTCTCTGACTCTGAATGTGCGTATGTCAAGCCAATGGTACAAACTATGATGATTGAAGCTGTGGTTGGCAAGTCTGCTTTTAAAACAAAACTGAATCATTTAATATCCCAGGTGAGAGCTTCACTTTTTATACGTTCCTTCCTGCAGCAATCGGTGGGATCTCTGATTGCCATGCCACCTAACAATGTGCAATGTTCAATTCAGTGACCTGGGTCAAAATTTGTTAAAACTGTCCTAACTATAGGCCTTTTGAGTAAGGCCTTTCTTGAGCGTTGGTGTTCTCTGGGGTTCATCATGCATTTGATTAACAAGTTTTTAATTACTATATCCTCTAGTTAGCAAGTTGTGTGTCTTTCATCAATGGATTTAGCTTAGTTCATAGATACAGTGCAAACAGGCCCTTCAGCCCACTGAGGCCATGCCGACCAATGATCCCCACACATTAACACTATCCCACACACTTGAGGGACAATTTACACTTATACCAAGCCAATTGGCCTACAAACCTGTACGTCTTTGGAGTGTGGGAGGAAACCGAAGATCTTGGAGAAAACCCACGTGTTCACGGGGAGAACGTACAAACTCCGTACAGACAGCACCCATAGTCGGGATCAAACCCGGGTCCCCAGCGCTGCAAGCGATGTAAGGCAGCAACTCTACCGTTGCGCCACCGTGTCACCGGTCCAATTTAGTTAGTGCAAATTACAAACTATAGCATTTTGTTCAGATGTCCCTCCATTATTAGGCTTCTGAACAGTCCTTCCATAAGCTACAGTTTGATTCACCTCTACCCCATTGCGGACATTGGATTTTATCTTTGGAACTGATGCGCGACACTGCTGAGAACTATATTCGGCACTCTGTATCCTCTCCTTTGCTCCATCTATTGTACTTGAGTTTGAATTGATTGAATCTATGTTTGGTATATCTGATCTGGATAAAGTGCAAAACAAAGCTCTTCACTTTACGTCGGTACATGTGACAATAACAAGTCTGAACCTCATTGGAGATGCAAATATATTGCAATACCACAGTAGAGCAGATAGGTGTTCCTTCATTTAGTGAATGTGACAAGGTTCTGATTAGATGCAAAATAATACAATGCAGATTTTGGAGAGGAAATTTGACACCATAGTTGTATACTGTTTAATTATGAAGATCCTGACTTGAGCATTGAACTGTGTGCATTGCAATAGGAAAGCAGAGACGGGAGAGGAGGTGTGTGGGCAGGCTGTGAAATGTTTTAGTAATGGAGGGGAAGAGAGGACGCCTCTAAAATCATCCCTTCACTGATGGCATAATTCAGATGATTAGATATTTATGCTTGTATCCAACAGTTCACCCATAACATGCTTAACCTGTTCCATAGCTGTGGAGAAATTTTTGTTTTTATGCTCCCAATATCTTCATTGTGGAATAAAATCAGTGTCTTTACAGGAAATTTATCTCAATGCTTTTGTAGTTTACTAGATGTTGTAATTTTCATGTGATTTGTATTTTATGTTTTAGGCTTCCAAGAATAATTCCAGCCAACCTCCCGTCCAACAGATTAGTTCGCCAGTTCATGTTGTAATGGATGTAGGAAAAAATGCATCGTCACCCGAAAAATCCCCTGGTGCAACTAGTTGCACTACCTCCCTACCCAATAGCGTGACTAGTAAGTAAATACTCTTGGTTCACCTGTATTTGAGTGCCTTTCATCCTATCTTTTCAGAAAACTGTCATTTCAATTTAGGTGGTAGCTTTTTAAAACAGAATGACATCCCCAAAACGTCTTTGAATATATTTTATTAAACTGAATAATACCATGAACATTCTTCAAAGTCTTCCTTCTACATTTGTGTAGTACTGGAGACGTCTCGTTAATGAAGTGTAACTTTGAGAGTTATCACTTTGACCTGACCAGACAGCTTAGTTCAATGTGTCAATCCATGGTGCATTTGGATGAGAGTTTAGGGTTTCCTTCCTGATTTATCTGACAACCAACTCCATTAAACACAACATTTTAAAACTTATTTACTCAACACGTGACCACAAGGGTATTTCAAAAGCAATCCATTGACTTTAAGATGTTTTGAGTGCCTTTAATGTGATGTTTATTTCATAGGTACAGCGCGGAAATGGGCCCTTCAGCCCACCGAGTCCTTGCCGATCATCGATCACGTGTTCACACTAGTTCTATGTTATCCCACTTTCTCAACCATTCCCTACACTCTAGGGGCAATTTACTGAGGCCAATTAACCTACAAACCCGACAAGCACTTCTTTGGGATGTGGGAGGGAACCGGAGCGCATCGCAGTCACAGGAAGAACGTGTAAATTGCACACAGACAGCACCTGTAGTCAGGATTTAGCCCGGGTCTCTGGTACTGTGAGACAGCGGGTCTACCGATGTGCAGAAGTGTAATGGATTATTTTACCAAGTTACTGGCATTTAATAAAGGAGGGCACATCTAAGGTTATTGTGAAAAATAAAAGCCTACAGTTTAAGAGGCAAGGATAGAAGATTGACTAAAAAGATAATTGGGCAGCACAGCGGCACAGCTGCTTCCACAGTGCCAGAGACCCGGGCACGATCCTGACTATGGATTCCGTCTGTACGGAGTTTGTACATTCCAGTTCCCCCCCCTTCCCCCAGATTCCAAATATGTGCAGGTTTGCAGGTTAATTGGCTTCTGTTAATTGACCTTAGCGTGTAGAATGCGAATGTGGGATATCATAAAACTAGTGTGTGGGTGATTGATGGTCGGCATGGACTCGGGGCCTATTTCCATGCTATATCTCTAAACTAAATTAAATATACAAAAAGTGGGCATGAATTGGTCTTTTCATATTGGCACGGTTTACAAACCGAATTGTAAACGGTTTACAATTCCCCCCTAAGCTATGGGAATTGGTGCTAGGGCCTCAACATTTAGATGAAGATATTGAAGGTATGGTTACTGAATTTGTTGATAAGACAAAGATAGACATGTTATGAAAAGGGTTCTTGGTTGCAAGGGGATAAAGTTGAGTGGGCAGAAATCTGCCACATGGACTGTTCTATATGAAAATGTCTATTTTGACAATAACTTTTTATTTTAAAAAAACAATCTAAATGGTGAGACTCTGCATCTCAGAGCTCTGCAGAGGGATTTGCGTGTCGCGGTTCACGATTCACAAAAAGCAATCTCCCACTGCAGCAAGTAATTGGCAAAGGTAACAGACGTGTTTTTTGCCCAGTTTTATGTAATGGAGAGTGGGCCCTCAGCCACGTCTCCTTTTTACTCAATGAAGTATTCTGGCACGCTCGATGGCGGGCTGGGAGATAAAAGGCAATGCAAGATGTTCTCTGGTCCTTGAACAAGCATGATTGACAGATCATGGCCTTCATAACAAGAGGAGTTGAGTACAGGAGCAAAAAGGTCCTTCTGCAGTTTTACAGGGTCCTAGTGAGACCGCACCTGGAGTATTGTGTGCAGTTTTGGTCTCCAAATTTGAGGAAGGATATTCTTGCTATTGATGGCGTGCAGCGTAGGTTCACTAGGTTAATTCCCGGAATGGCGGGACTGTCATATGTTGAAACACTGGAGCAACTAGGCTTGTATACACTGGAATTTAGAAGGATGAGAGGGGATCTTATCGAAACGTGTAAGATTATTAAGGGGTTGGACACGTTAGAGGCAGGAAACATGTTCCCAATGATGGGGGAGTCCAGAACAAGGGGCCTCAGTTTAAGAATAAGGGGTAGGCCATTTAGAACAGAAATGAGGAAAAACTTTTTCAGTCAGAGAGTTGTGAATCTGTGGAATTCTCTGCCTCAGAAGACAGTGGAGGCCAATTCTCTGAATGCATTCAAGAGAGAGCTAGATAGAGCTCTTAAGGATAGCGGAGTCAGGGGGTATGGGGAGAAGGCAGGAACGGGGTACTGATTGAGAATGATCAGCCATGATCACATTGAATGGCGGTGCTGGCTCGAAGGGCCGAATGGCCTCCTCCTGCACCTATTGTCTATTCTTGTCTCCTCCAGCATATTTGCTATCTCATTTGAGCATTTTCCTCTTTAATCAATCACATCATGCTGCTAACATCTGAATATCAGTAGTGAATCAGTTACACAATACATGAAACAAGCCCATAACATGTAATATCATCTTTAGTACCAGCAAATTAATGTAAATGTTCGTATACAGTAATTAGATACTTCACCTTCATATTTCATCTTTTCTGCAGCAGAAGATAAAGCTCAATCACTTCCCGTGTCGATCGACCAGCAAAAGGAAGATGCAACTGCTGACACTGCGGTGAAAAATGTTCCCAAAGCCCCCTCTTGTATTAGATCTGCTGTCACTACATTCCAGAAAATTGGGGCTTTGGGTAAAATGATAACCGGAACAACTCTAACACCTACTTCAAGCTGCCTTGTGAATCCTGTTGCATCTCAAAATAAAACTGAAACCTCGTCTACTCCAATCCGTTACCTTTTGTGTAAGACCAATTCTTCTGGATTGTCTTTAGGTAGGCTTGATATTCATGATTTCTAATCGTATTTGCAATCATGTGATCTATTAATGTGATGTTTGTTTTATATGCTAACTTTAAAGTCCGACTCGTGCAGAACTAAGAGATGTGGCATGTAGAGGAATAAGAGGCTTTCAGATAGACACATGGAAGTGCAAGGAATAGAGGAATAAAGATCATGTGCAGGCAGATGAGATCTGTTTAACGTGGCATCATGTTTGGCCCAAACATTGTGGGCTGAAGACCCATTGCTGTGCTGTACTGTTCTTTGGCCTATAGGTGTTTGGGTATTTCTAATTCTCAATCAAAAACACCATGAAACCTATCAGAAAAATCTTGAGTTCAAATAAACATGCTAATTTGGCCACAACATGGTGTAATACTTGCATTAAAATTGGAGATCGAGACTTTAGGGGGAATGACGACTAACCTTCTGATAGCATGGTAGCTCAGCGGTAGAGTTGCTGCTTTACAGCGAATGCAGCGCCGGAGACTCAGGTTCGATCCTGACTACGGGTGCTGCACTGTAAGAAGTTTGTACGTTCTCCCCGTGACCTGCGTGGGTTTACTCCGAGATCTTCGGTTTCCTCCCACACTCCAAAGACATACAGGTATGTAGGTTAATTGGCTGAGTAAATGTAAAAATTGTCCCTAGTGGGTGCAGGATAGTGTTAATGTGCGGGGATCACTGGGCGGCACGGACTTGGAGGGCCGAAAAGGCCTGTTTCCGGCTGTATGTATATGATGATATGATGATATGAGTTGCCATCACTTACCACATGAAATGGCAACGTTTGGGATTTTATGTGTATCTAAATTTAAAACTATTTTTCAAAAGTTTCTGACGGTTATATTGCTATATGCAGCCTATTCCTATTAAACAAGAACAATTAGTTCAATCAACATGAATTTCATTCTTTAGAAAGCAACCCTGCTATTACATATACCGACAACTTTGATGCATGATGTTCGCTTTTAATAGCTTGTAATTGCTGTGTAGAAGATGTAGCAACAGAATACTTTTTCATGTCTTGTGTTCTCAAGTTCATAAGTGATAGAATTAGGCCGTTTGGCCCATCAATGGCCCTCTGCCATTCCATCGTGACTGATCGATCTATCTCTCCCTCCTGACTCCATTCTCCTGCCTTCTCCCCATACTCCTGACACCTGTACGAATCTATCTAAATGAGTAATTTGAATAGTAGTGACTTTTTTAATAAACATTTGTAATATTGCATGTGACTTTATTTTTATGCAATTTACTTTAGTACATTGAGTACTATTTCTTGTTTTCTGGCTCTGAGAATTTTAAAATATAATTGGCAGGTCATCCATTTGACCAACTTTTGGCCGTACTGATCCATTAGAACACAATATACGCATTTCCCAATGCAAAATAGTGCAGTGTTGGAACTCAAATAAAAATACACACTGCTGGAAATATACTACGGATTAGGGAACATCCGGGGCAAAATAAATAATGAACATTTCAGATTGATAATTGCCAGTGTCAAGCTCACAGTGTGCATCTTTCACTGTTGTATTGAATTTGAATGATAAATAACTTTTTCTGAGTCTTGAATTAAAAGGAACTAAAATGCTCTGACATTGATTTCACTATCATAACCTCATTGGCATGAGTAGGGAAAAGTTGCTGAAGAATGTTTTTTCCTTAGAAGATGTCTACCTTGGTAAATTATGTGAATTGTTGGCTTCTCCTGTGGTTTTTTTTAAATGGTTCACCTTTCTGTTAGGACCAACTGACTCTCTTGATCAAGATGGCCGACAGTGCTCCGTCGCCCTCCCAAGCACCTTGAAGCTACAGCCAGGAGAAAATCTAATGCTTCGGCCTGTTAAGTCTGCAGATGGCAGACAGTTATATAAACACTCCAGTGGGAAAGTATTCCAACTAGTTTACACCAAGCCTCCAGGAAGAGTCCCAGTTCAACAGCCTGACGACCCTCAATCATCCATTCTAGGTATGTAATGTGGAAATGCGCAGAATATTCAGTACAAAAAAAGACATATCATGCTGGATTAACTGAGTGGTCAGGCAGCAGCACTGAAGAACATGGATAGGTGGCATTTCAGGTCAGGACCTTTCTTGAGTCTGAAGAAGAGTCCCGATCCGAAATGTCACTTATCTGTGTTCTCCAGAGAAGCTGTCTGATCTGCTGAGTTACTCCAGCAACTTGTGTCTCTTCTTGTATAAAACAGCATCTGCAGTTCCTTGTATCTATAGAATATTTAGTTCTGCTGAGTTGTATTTGGCACTCAGTCTATCTAGGCTTGCTTTTGGTAACCCCCTTACCGTAATAATTAGGGAAAAGCTATGATTGTCCAAAGTATCATATCAGAACAGCACGCCTTGATATTTTTAACCACCAAACTAGCATAGTGGGAGATTACACCATAGAATATTATACAGGGAATAATATAGGGAAGGTTCTTAATATCTCATAGTGTAGATGCATTATAGGTATGGAATACCTAATAAGTCTAGGTGCAGTGAAGTCAGCATAAAGGTACTACTTGTGATTAATTATAAGATTCCCTGAGGAACTGCAGATGCTGGTTTACACAAACAAATGACACAAAGTGCTGGAGTAACTCAGCAGGCCAGACAGCATCTCTGGATGTCGTTTTGCTCCCCCCCCCCCCAAGTTTTTTTTAAATGCCTGGCACCTTCAAGTTTGTGAACATTTCACAGTTGCTGGGGAATCTTAGATCTTTACCTAATTGTTCTTTTTAACTGCTGATTTAATTGCAATTTGATAATATGTTTGCGATTTTACAACGTGGTTCATAATGCATTGGCTCACAAATCAAAGATTTAAAGATTGGTCGAACTTCCAGAGACGGGATGAATTGAGAATTATTACTTTGAATGAAAGGTTTGTTAGAGCACATCAGTTGCCAAACAGAATGGCCTTTCAGCTTTTTTGAGCATTTCACATGAAGTGTGTCCTTCTTTTATATAATGGTTGCAGGTTAATTGTTTATTTAAATAATACTTTGACCATTGCCATAAAGTCTAGACAGAAATGTTGAAGATTAGTATTGTTTTAATTCCAGGAAGCTCTCCACTGGTCGATGTGCTTGCACCTTCTGCTGCTGCTGTCAAAGGTGATGGTAGCACTCCTCGTTGTGTAACGGCTGCTGCAAGTTCAGAATCGTACACCAAAAATAGTGTGGACACCAGTGCTGGGACAGGTTTATGCACCTCCTTATCTCTGTGTGACGTTATCACCCGTGACGCAGTACCGCCACAACTTCAGAGCAGCTCTAAACCCTGGAAAATGGTGGACGATGTTTCCTCACTCCAATCACTACATCCCTTTCCAGAAAACACCACAACCGAGGTCAGGCAACACAACAGACCATTTACTGTCATTCCTAGGGCTGCCTGCCAGTCCAAACCAAACAGTGATGAATTAAACAATGATATACCTGACTTAGAAATGGAAGTGGATCCATTGAAATTACCTGAGCCAGAAGAATACAGTGAAAGCCCTGGTACTGTCGAAGGCTTTCCTATGAAAAATAGAGGCATTACTGTCACTGGAACTTACGAAACAAAATGGGTACCTGAGGTCAGCAAATTTGAGGAGCATCACAAGCGGACTGATCACGCATCACAATTTAAATGTGACCTTGACGACCGCAACTCCAGAAAACCCCTCATTAAGATGGAGAAGGAGATGTCGGAAATAAATTCCTGTGAGCTGGTTGATCCTGACAGTTCCGAAATATGCGCTGTGACGGTGAAAGATGAACCGTTGAATGATGACGAAGGCAATACTTTTACCACAGTTAGAGAAGATACGCTTAGAAGCTCCAAGCTCTGGGACCGATCATTCAATTTAAATACAGAAGCTGTGACTGAAGCAGAGTTAGGGGTAGAGGTATGTACAGATGAACAAATAATTCTGAAGAAACAAACTATTTTTACAAGACATTGGCTTTGCCATAATGGCAATAGAAATGAAAGCTGGAAAACTAAATGGATTGAGGCTTATATTTCTGTGGGAATGCCTTTGACTAAAAATTAAGGGCCAGATTTAATAATGCTTGTTCCGCACAAAATATTTGTGGATATTTAGGTGAAAAATATTTTCAGTGGTTACACAAATGCTGTCAAGCACACATCTCCTCAATGGAGAGTTTATTTTCCCTCACCCGTGGGGGGGATGGGTGGTGGTTGCAGCTTATCTGCAGGTTATGTGTTTTTTTTAAACCCTCCAGCCTAATTCCATTTTCGCCTGGTCCCCATTCCATGTAAAGGTTGGTCCAGACACCAATTCCTGTTCTCTTTTGAGCAAACATCCGCAACCTTTCTGTGACTGAGACACTTTGAAGCTCATTAAAATAAGGAGAATTGCCAGAGCAAGGATGTGGCAGTTAGTCGGAGTAGCCCAAGCATGAGCTTAGGGTAGACATGCGATGCACTTCACTTACTGAGCAGAGTCAGTAACTTTAGTGGGTTTACCAGTATGTTGAAGCAATTGGATGGCTTTATTTAGGATTTTAGATTGGTTGATCGGGGGGGGGGGTGTTAGCATGTTGTGAAATGGCTATTAATGAAAATTATGGAGTCTTTTTCTTTGTGGGGCATTTTTCATTCAGTCAACCAAATTCATTCAGGTAGGAAGTGAAGTTGGTGAGAAGAACGAGAGGGAATTATTAAATAATTGTATCTTGGAGGATGGATGTCCTCTCACAAAATAAGCAGACATTTCAAGCAACTTGTGAAGATGGTGAAGTTGGCATACACTTACCACCTAAATCAGTAGAACTGCCAGTTTTTTTTCTTCCCTAAATGCTTGAATCTGTTTGTCATGTGCCAGATTAGCCAGAATCTCATCACTGCAATGTCCCACTCCCAATTCCTTTGGCGGCAGCAAGTCCTTCAGTGCAGATCAGATCCTTAGGAGATCTATACTTGGCAAAACATCTTCCCATCTCAGAAGATGCTGTTAGGCTTGATTCACAAAATGCTGGAGTAACTCAGCAGGTCAGGTAGCATCTCGGGAGAGAAGGAATGGGTGACGTTTCGGGTCGAGACCCTTCTCCAGTCTGAAGAAGGGTCTCGACCCGAAACGTCACCCATTCCTTCTCTCCCGAGATGCTGCCTGACCTGCTGAGTTACTCCAGCATTTTGTGAATAAATACCTTCGATTTGTTCCAGCTTCTGCAGTTATTTTCTTATACTACCTGTTCGGCTTGATGAACTATTAGCAGAATCACTGGGGAAATATCTGACTTCTGTTTCAAACATTGCTGTGACTAGATTTACGTTGCTGTGCATGAAGATGTCTTGCAAGCATTTGCCATTTTGAAGGATGTCTTCCATCTGGGTATTTGTTTTTTCTGCAAAAAAACAAGTTATTGTTTTGTATTCTTTCCCTTGCAGACTCATTCCAATAGTAGAAGTAGAGTTGGATTTAGAAATCTGATGTCCAAATCAGCGATACCACAAAATTCATTAACTGGCAATAAACTGGATGTGCCACGCAGGTCAGTAACAGTAAGGAGCAATGAAAGTTCCAACCTCAAATATCTACTGTAAAGGGCAGTCTAGCGAAAGTAAACCTGACACACTGTTTTGGTCGAGGACAGGTAGCGAAAGAATCAGGATTTGTAACGGGTATAGATGTATTTACGTGGCCTAATCAGTAGCTGGAAAGGATTTCCAGACTGTTGAGCACATTGAAGAAGGAGCCAGATGTGGTCATGAATGATAAATTAGTGGAGTTGTACTCCATAAAGATGCAACCAAATGGGATGAAAAATCTCTTCAGAATAATCTTATTAAGTTTAATCCCCCCATTTATTGCATGTACTGAGAGGGTAATATTGATCATAAACCTCTTGTAAATAAGCTTCCATGCGAGTTTTTAACTTTTACCTTCAATTGCCCAGTTGAAAGGATGTTTGGTTGCCTGTAACATGAGGGTTGTTATCTCTGCAAATAGTTTCACAAGATTTTATTGATTAGGGCGGGCAGCGTAGGTTTACTAGGTTAATTCCCGGAATGGCGGAACTATTATATGTTGAAAGACTGGAGCGGCTAGGCTTGTATACACTGGAATTTAGAAGGATGAGAGGAGATCTTATCGAAACGTATAAGATTATTAAGGGGTTGGACACGTTAGAGGCAGGAAACATGTTCCCAATGTTGGGGGAGTCCAGAACAAGGGGCCACAGTTTAAGAATAAGGGGTAGGCCATTTAGAACTGAGGTGAGGAAAAACATTTTCAGTCAGAGAGTTGTGAATCTGTGGAATTCTCTGCCTCAGAAGGCAGTGGAGGCCAATTCTCTGAAATGCATTCAAGAGAGAGCTGGATAGAGCTCTTAAGGATAGCGGAGTCAGGGGGTATGGGGAAAAGGCAGGAACGGGGTACTGATTGAGAATGATCAGCCATGATCACATTGAATGGCGGTGCCGGCTCGAAGGGCCGAATGGCCTCCTCCTGCACCTATTGTCTATTGTCTAAAACAATGGTATCTAATATCTTAGCTAAATTCATGGGCAGTGAATTGCAGGCAATAGCAATACACCTAAACTCAATATTGACCTTAGATATGTGGGAATAAGGGAATTTCCTGGAAAAATTTAACCCCAACCACATTTGAGAAGATTGTGTGATGTAGATTTGTCGTGTTATGAAGGGCACAATGACTGATAACAGCTTGGGCAGTTGGCTAAGCCTTAATTACCATCAAAGCCATCAAAACATTGAGTGTTTTTGATGGAAGGATGTTTTAACAAAAATACTTTGATTTGGGGAAAAGACTTTACAAATTTTGCCAAACTTGAATAAAGATCAACTTGATGAAATATCTAATATTCAAACAAATGTGAATTGACAGACACCTTGGTGTCTGATGGATGCTCTTTTCCATTGAAATGAATGGAGATGTTCTGATGTTAGTTGAACCTAGCTCGGATCGTTGAGGCGTTTTTGTTATGCCCCCAATTTATTTCAACTTCTCTTCTGCATGACCCCACTCCCAAAATTCCAACTGAATTAAGACCTGTCCTTATACCTCCTCCCTCTACTGCATCCAAAACAGTCCTTCTAGGTGAGACAAAGATTTACATGGACCTCCTCTAACCTCATTTACTGCAATTGGTGTTTCCAATGTGGGCTCCTGTACATCAGCGAAACCAAGTGTAGACTTGGCGACTGTTTCGTTAAACAATTGCGCTCGGTCCGCCAAGGCCTACTGGATCTCCTGCCTGCCAACCATTTTAACTCCCATTCCCATGCTGACCTGTCATTGGACACCTCCATTCCCCGAGTGAGGCCATATGCAAACTGGAGGAACAGCACCTGATATTCCGCTTGGGAAGCTTACAACCCAATGATACGGACATTTAATTCTCCAATCTTAGGTAATTTCTTAAAACGCCTCCCTTCCCGCCCCCCCCTCCTAAAAGTCATTAAGTAGCTCAGTTCACAACTATGTATCCCGCTTCGATTCACATCTTTCTATATCTAACCTTTGTCCAAAAATATTCCTATCAAGGACCCTCCTTGGCTGGGGTTGTCTGTTGTCAGCCGTGTTTTGGCCTGCTTTTTTCCCCCCCGCTCCCCCCTACTACAGCCAGTCTGATGGAGGGTCCTGACCCGAAACGTCATCTCATTTTCTCCAGAGATGCTGTCTGACCCACTGAGCTACTCTGGCATTTTGTGCTTATCCTCAATAGTTTTCTCTGCAGTCTTCTCTCCAGCTCACTTCCTACACAGTCTTCACTCTGCAGAATTGTGAAATCACAGAGAAATGGCCTTTTGTGTCACACCTTGAACTAAAGTTTAGGCTTATTGTTGTTACATGTACCAAGGCACAGCCAACAGTTTTGGGTCATAGTCTCCCTTTCAATAGACCTGCAAAATTTACAGATGAAATCTGACTTTAAATCTGATTTTGATACATATTTTGGATAATCTCATTTGCAAGAATTTTAGGAAATGAAGTTTTGTAAACATGCAGCATTTCCAATTATTTTTTTAGCTGCTGCTAAAATGTGAGATCTGTTTAAGCTGATGTTGTTGTAATGGACTGCATAAACCCTTACAAACCTTTCCTATTCTCTAGGGGATATTTCCATCCTTCACAATCATCCAGCCACTCCACTCAAAGAAAGGTGAGCCCAATTCAATGTTTTGTTACGTTGCAGTGTCATTACAATACGCTTAATTAAACTTCATTTATCATTAGTTAAGACTAGACCAAGTGGACCCGTTGGGCCCAAACCTCTCCTGCATTGGTGCAGCACCCACTCCTTTCTCCCCCCCTCTCCCAAATGGTCTGCCATTTTGGGTGTAGTTCAGGAACAAACAAACAAACAAACAAACAAGAGTTTTATCATATAGATGCTCATTGTACCTCAAACATCAAGCCTTTATCCTATGGGCTCAACTGGTTTCTTACTAGTTTTGTTATTCTTAGGCATTTGAGTCCTCTGTGTTCTGTCACGCTCGTAAGAAGGCAATATTACACAACATGAGAGAACGAGAGTCCCGCAGGATGATGGAAAATCGCTTTAAAATACTGAAGAACAAGCTTTTTGATGAGCGGCAAATTGCATCAAAGGGTACAATCCTTGATGAGGTTTGTGAATATATATTTTGATTAATGTTCACAGAGTAAGGAGTGGTGAGATTTTTTTTCTTCCATTTTGTGGGTGTTTTCACCCTACCTTTCTAGCATACATTGATCTTCTAAGGGGTGATTAGATATCTTTGGCAATTAAGAGTTCTTTCTGGTGTCATTTAGTGCAGTCATAAGATTATTAAATTAAACAAATCCCATTTCTGGCCGCAAATCATTTATTTGACTTGCCATGCTGGCATTTTAGTCACGGACCAAGTAAGTCACACCACAAATACAATTCCTGTTAATATAAAATGATGTTTATTGAAAAATAACTAAGATTGTAAAGATCTTATCACTACAAAATCAGCCACAAATCACTACAGAGAGTGGTGAAGACGGCACAGCACATCACTGGCAACTGTCTCCCGGCCATTCAGGACATGTTCTACCGGCGGTGCCTGCGGAAGGCACGCAGCATCATCAAGGACCACAGCCACCCAGCATGCGGGCTGTTCTCCTTGTTACCGTCAGGCAGACGATACAGGAGTATGGCTGCGCGTACCGCCAGACTTATGAACAGTTTCTACCATCAGGCCATCAGGCTTCTGAACTCATAAACACATTTCACATCATATATGTTGATTATTTTTTAATATTGTCTTTTTAACTATTTTTAATATTGTCTTTTTACCTCACTAATGTCATTTTTAAAATCTTATTTATCCTTGGAATATTACTGCTGAGGTGACCCGTTGTCTTGTCAAATACATTTCATTGTATCGTTGACCCTGTGCCAACCTACATATGACAAATAAAATGTATTATTATTATGTATGCAATACAGTTTTTCTTTTCTATAACCAGGTCGACCTTAGTTTTATTTATTTTGGTTTAAATTTTTATATTCTTTTGCAGAATATTTTATTCAGAACAGAGTTAAATGACATAGCAATGAACGTGCAGATGTACATTTTAAATAAATCAACACGAAGAAAAGAAACATGTTAATAAGAAACTCAAATAATACACAAAAGAAAAATACAAGAATATACAGAAACATAAAACACAGTCACACACCCCACCCTGGCTAATTAAGAATGAAGATAACAGAATTTAACAAACCAGTCCTTAGTCCGGCAGAACCTGCAAGTCTGTAAAGTATAATGGAAAAGGTTGCCATTTGTGAAAAAATTTAGATTTAGAATATCCAGCAATGGGATTGCGAAGAATAGCAAGTGGTCAGGCATTGGAATGGTTTGGTAACCACTGGACTGGAGAGAAAATCCAAAAGTATCACGTGCCACATCCAGCCCCTAAGTCTGCACAAATCTTTTTGAAGTTAATGTTGTGGATAAAAATGTATGAAGTCATTGCCAAATTCTCCCCAATGTTAAATTGGACTTTTTTTTTTGTATTTCATGTTCTTGCTTGTGATCTACAGGCTATTGATGTAATCACGAACGTGGATAGACAGTCTAAAAATCTAACGATGGAGAAGGAACTACTTCTTGGAAAACAAAAGATCTTGTTGGAAAAGATTTCGCTCTTATCACGTAAGACCAATTATGTTAAGCGCTAAGAAATATTCTACTAACAGAATGATTTGAAATGTGCAATTGATTTACATTAAAACATATAGTTCATTGAAGACTTGAGAGGGTGGATTCTGGGAAAATCTTTCCCGTATGTGAGCTAAGGATCATGGGTCTGAAGCAGGGTCCCGACCCGAATCGTCACCTGCCCATGTTCTCCAGGGTTGCTGCCTGACCTGCTTAGTTACTCCACTTTGTTTCTACTTTTGGTATAAGCCTGCATCTTCAGTTCCTTGTATCAAAGGATCGTGCAGTTGGATTAAGAGACAGGTCAGTTGTGAGTCTTCACAATTTTGACACCATGAAAATCAAGTGACAGGGTGGAAAGGAGAAATGGATATATGTTCATACATGATCTGACTGAATCCTGAAGTCGCCCTGATAGGGTTTCAGACATGCTCCTGTTCCTAATCATTTGTTCCCTCAATGGGGATAGTAGTTCTATGGCAAGAATCGAGATAGGTTTAATCTTAAAACTGCTGGCAGCAGAATTGTCCTGAGATTAAATGGTGATTCGGTTATAACAAGAATAATGGGAAAATTAGCAAAGGAACCAAAGAGAGGAGATGGTTAAACGATCTGGAATACAGTGTCTGAAAGTAGTGGAAGCAAAACTATTGAAAGTGAATAAAAACTTGAGGGAAATAATTGCAAGGTTATGAGGAAGGGGTGGGGGAGTGGAACCAACTCTGGGATCATCGGAGATGAGTTCAGGTTTGGGAAAGTTCTTGCCTCACAGGACTCATCAGACACCCTTGCTCTAGTGATGGGATGTGGGGAGCACTGATGTCAGACTGAAGCCACTTAAAACGTTAAGAGCGATTGTGTTATACAAGCTGAAAACTGGAGGTGCTCGGAGAGATGATTAACATATCAGGTTGACGACTTTTCATCAGGAAGTGCAAAAAGAAGGATTTTCAGTTGCAGAGAGAGGAGAGAATAGAGAGAGCATGTCTGGAATGAGGCAGAGACCAAGATTGTTCAGGTAATGCACACACTGTTGATGCCACCAAAGAGAAGACAGTAATTCCTTGTGAATTGTAGTTGATCTGTGGGAGGATCCATGAGGGCAGCAGAGAAGGAAAACAAAAACTGTGATAGAATTGTGAAATGCAATCAGCAGCAGTTGCTGTAAATGTAAAATAAAAGAGAGCGCTGGAAATATTCAACAGATCAGTTCGTACCTGTAGAGAAAGAAAAATTGAGTTAATATTCCAGATAGAATATCTTGTATTAGAAGTAGCATACTCACATAAGCATGGTAGATTGTTTATCTGAAATCATTGAATTTGGTGTTGAGTTTGGAGGATTGCGATCTGTTGAGGTGGGATAAGAGTTGCTCTTCTCTAGTCAACAAGGGCGGTCACGGTGGTGCAGCGTTAGCGTTGCTGCCTTACAGCGAATGCAGTGCCAGACACCCGGGTTCGATCCCTACGAGTGCTGCCTGTACGGAGTTTGCACGTTCTCCCCATAACCTGCGTGGGTTTTCTCCGAGATCTTCGGTTTCCTCCCACACTCCAAAGACGTGCAGGTTTTTAGGTTAATTGGCTTGGTATAAATGTGAAAATTGTCCCTAGTGGGTGTAGGATAGTGTTAGTGTGCGGGGATCGCTGGTCAGCGCAGACCTGGTGGGCCGAAGGGCCTGTTTCTGCACTGTATCTCTAAACATAACCATTGGGCTTTGTTGGAAGAGTGGTGGAAGCCAAAGACCAGATGAGAGTAGAATGGAGACTTAAAATTACAGGCAACCGAAAGCAGGTTGTGCACGGTATTATGTTGCTGAAAAATAAAATAAGCCACTGTAACTGCGCAAAATATGAACAAATCTGAGCGGATATGAATCCTTAGATTTCTACAAATAGACTGACGCTTTACTTTTCTCAAATATTCTATAGTTGATTGATTTATATGAATTTAAGTGGAGAAACTGAAAGACTCTCTTCCCCTGCAGAAATGGAACCAATTGTAACACAAGGCGACATTGAAGCTGGTGAAATAATTGAAACTGGAGAGGCTGTGGGTTTCTCAAGTGAGAGAGATTCCTCTTCTCAGAATTCCTTCGGAATGAAATGGTACTCGGAAGGTGCTCCTTTGGAGGTCATGCCTGATCATAGAGAAGATAGTGGGGTAACCTATGAGACTAATTCAGCCAGCTCTGACGATATAGTTGCAGTTAAGGTTGGCGACTATTTAAGTGAGAAGTATAACAGTCAACTGGACTACCCTGCTGGTACTAACACCTTTTCAGTGAAAGAAGAGAACATTAATGACGAGGAATGCTCTGCCTTCAGTTCACTAAAGGAACACTGTTTTGGAAGCTCTAAGTTTTGCAATTTCTCTGATTTTGGCACAGATATGCAACCGTTGGATAAAATCAACATGGATGCACAGGTATGTGTCGAAGCAGACTTTATGTAATTGAATGGCTCTTTGTAATGTTGACTCTTGCATAATGATTACGATACGATACAATAAAACTTTGTTCGTCCCCAGAGGAAAATTGGTCTGCTAACAGTCACGACACACAACAAGGTACACGAAAACCTTGAAATTAAAAGTGCAAAAAAAAAGACAAGCCATTGTTGGCTGGCTGCCGTGTGCACGGCGCCTTCACCGGAACAAATGAACAAACAAATGCAGACTTATCCCCTGGGCAGAGGATTGTAAACTAGAGTACCTCTCCCACAACGGGGGATAAGGTTGTGTTATCGCTGTGAGGTGCTCTCCCACCGTCCCTCCCACCGGGTCCCCATTGTTCTGCACGGTGGTCCCCCCCCACGCCAGGTCCTTCATTTTTCTGTACAGCAGCCCCCCCATGCCAGGTCCCCAATGTCTCCACCCTCCCCCAGTGCTCATAGACCGTTGATCGCGCGAGCCGTCATCCATCGAGGCCCCACCGCCGCCCAGGCTCCACCGCCGCTCAGGCTCACGCTGCCGCCGAGGTCCCACCGTTGCCCAGGCTCACGCTGCCGCCGAGGCCCCACCACCGCCCAGGCACTCGCTGCCGCCCAGGCTCACGCTGCCGCCGAGGCCCCACCGCCGCCCAGGCTCACGCTGCCGCCCAGGCACTCGCTGCCGCCCAGGCTCACACTGCCGCCGAGGCCCCCGCCGCCCAGGCTCACACTGCCGCCCAGGCACTCGCTGCCGCCCAGGCTCACACTGCCACCGAGGCCGCTACCACCGCCCAGGCTCACACTGCCGCCCAGGCACTCGCTGCCGCCCAGGCTCACACTGCCGCCCAGGCACTCGCTGCCGCCCAGGCCCCACCGCCGCCCAGGCTCACGCTGCCGCCCAGGCTCACGCTGCCGCCGAGGCCCCACCACCGCCCAGGCTCACGCTGCCGCCGAGGCCCCACCGCCGCCCAGGCACTCGCTGCCGCCCAGGCTCACACTGCCGCCGAGGCCCCCGCCGCCCAGGCTCACACTGCCGTCCAGGCACTCGCTGCCGCCCAGGCTCACGCTGCCGCCGAGGCCCCACCGCCGCCCAGGCTCACACTGCCGCTGAGGCCCCCGCCACCCAGGCTCACACTGCCGCCCAGGCACTCGCTGCCGCCCAGGCTCACGCTGCCGCCGAGGCCCCACCGCCGCCCAGGCTCACGCTGCCGCCGAGGCCCCACCACCGCCCAGGCTCACGCTGCCGCCGACGCCCCAACACTGCCCAGGCTCACAGCAGCCCCCCCATGCCGGGTCCCCAATGTCTCCCCCCTCCCCCAGTGCTCATCGACCGGCAGTGTGAGCCATCATCCGCCGAGGCCCCACCGCCGCCCAGGCCCCACCGCCGCCCAGGCCCCACCACCGCCCAGGCTCACGCTGCCGCCCAGGCCCCACCACCGCCCAGGCCCCACCACCGCCCAGGCTCACGCTGCCGCCCAGGCCCCACCACCGCCCAGGCCCCACCACCGCCCAGGCCCCACCACCGCCCAGGCCCCACCACCGCCCAGGCCCCACCACCGCCCAGGCTCACGCTGCCGCCCAGGCCCCACCACCGCCCAGGCTCACGCTGCCGCCGAGGCCCCACCACCGCCCAGGCCCCACCACCGCCCAGGCTCACGCTGCAGCCCAGGCCCCACCACCGCCCAGGCACTCGCTGCCGCCCAGGCTCACGCTGCCGCCCAGGTACTCGCAGCCGCCCAGGCTCACACTGCCGCCGAGGCCCCCGCCGCCCAGGCTCACACTGCCACCGAGGCCGCTACCACCGCCCAGGCTCACACTGCCACCGAGGCCGCTACCACCGCCCAGGCTCACACTGCCGCCGAGGCCCCCGCCGCCCAGGCTCACGCTGCCGCCGAGGCCCCCGCCGCCCAGGCTCATGCTGCCGCCGAGGCCCCCGCCGCCCAGGCTCACGCTGCCACCGAGGCCCCACCACCGCCCAGGCTCACGCTGCCACCGAGGCCCCACCACCGCCCAGGCTCACGCTGCCGCCGAGGCACTTGCTGCCGCCGATGAGGCTTCCATTGCTGCCGCTGAGGCTTTCCTTGCCGTCGTTTCTCCTTCAGCCCAGACAGGCCTCGCCGCCTGGCGAGTCGGACCTACCGGGGCGCGTTCTGGTCAACGGCGGCGCGGTTGTTCGGCGGGTGGTTCGGGCCCGCACAGCTGCCCAGGACACTCCTGTTCTGCACGCCGCTTCAACAGGACACAACTTCCCAACTTATTTCCCAACTTTGAAGAGCAATAGGTTTTCAAGATATTGTTGAAACCTAAGTTCGTGGGTGGACACTACAAGATCATAGATGTTACCTTTTGAATATGTCTTGTGTTTCTTTTCATCCTGTGATGACAACATACTTTTTCATCAGTTATGGGGGGGAGAAGGCAGGGACTGGGGAGCACGACCAAATGCCCAGAGCCGACCCAAACGCCTCATCCGTCCATGTTCTCCACAGATGCTGCCTGACCTGCTGAGTTACTCCAGCACTTTGTGTTTTTTGGGAATAGCCTGTACAATTCTACTCAGTCACACAGAGAGTGGTGAGTCTGTGGAATTCTCTGCCGCAGAAGGTAGTTGAGGCCAGTCCATTGGCTATATTTAAGAGGGAGTTAGATGTGGCCCTTATGACTAAAGGGATCAGGGGGTATGGAGAGAAGGCAGGTACAGGTTACTGAGCTGGATGATCAGCCATGATCATATTGAATGGCGGTGCGTACAGGCTCGAAGGGCCGAATGGCCTACTCCTGCACCTATTTTCTATGTTTCTATGTATCTTTCCACAAATAATCCTAGTTATTTGGGCATTATTTTGGGGTTTAGCTATAGCCAAGAATCCAGGCTTCAAGTGGAAAATCATACTCTAGGTCCAGCTGGGCATCAGGGGTATGGAAGGTGAGCCCAACTCAGATAATGGGAGTAAAAAACTACTGCTGGAGGAACTCAGCAGGTCAAGGAGGGTTAGAGTAATGGGGAGATGGGTAAATAGATCCTACAGTTTCCTATTTTCACTGGAACTGAGATAAACATTGTATTCTAATGCCCAGATAAGTAAGTAAAGCTTCAAGCTGAATGGTAGATCCACTTGAGAAATGCAACGGCATCCTTTAGCAAACAAAAAAGTCTGAAAACTTGCAGTGTAGGGGAAAAAATTGCAGATGCTGGTGGAAATCGAAGGTAGACACAAAATGCTCGAGTAACTCAGCGGGTCAGGCAGCATCTCGGGAGAAAAGGAATGGGTGACGTTTCGGGTCGAGACCCTTCTTCAGACTGATGTCGGGGGAGGGGGTGGGACAATAAGTCACTAAAGGAAGCATGCAGGTACAGCAGGCAGTGAAAAAGCCAATGGAATGTTAGCCTTCATAACAAGAGGAGTTGAGTATAGGAGCAAAGAGGTCCTTCTGCAGTTGTACAGGGCCCTAGTGAGACCGTACCTGGAGTACTGTGTGCAGTTTTGATCTCCAAATTTGAGGAAGGATATTCTTGCTATTGAGGGCGTGCAGCATAGGTTTACTAGGTTAATTCCCGGAATGGCGGGACTGTCATATGGTGAAAGACTGGAGCGACTAGGCTTGTATACACTGGAATTTAGAAGGATGAGAGAAGATCTTATCGAAACGTATAAGATTATTAAGGGGTTGGACACGTTAGAGGCAGGAAACATGTTCCCAATGTTGGGGAGTCCAGAACAAGGGGCCACAGTTTAAGAATAAGGGGTAGGCCATTTATAACTGAGATGAGGAAAAACTTTTTCAGTCAGAGAGTTGTGAATCTGTGGAATTCTCTGCCTCAGAAGGCAGTGGAGGCCAATTCTCTGAATGCATTCAAGAGAGAGCTAGATAGAGCTCTTAAGGATAGCGGAGTCAGGGGGTATGGGGAGAAGGCAGGAACGGGGTACTGATTGAGAATGATCAGCTATGATCACATTGAATGGCGGTGCTGGCTCGAAGGGCCGAATGGCCTCCTCCTGCACCTATTGTCTATAATAACTTGCAGTAATTGTTTCCTCTATGGCGGGTTATATCCTACTTCTTGATATTTAACTTTTCAGGAGCATGGTGGCCCAGAGCACGGTTGGACAGCAAGGAAAGCAGCACATCACAAACTGAAAGAAAGAGAATCACGCAAACTGATGGAAAATCGCTTTAATGTATTGGAGAGCACCGTTTTCAATGACAAGAAGGCTCCAAAGGGAGCCATTCTTGTTAAGGTTTGTTTAGAAAATGTCTGAACATTTACTTCCTTATTTGTGCACAGAAGAAGAATTCTTTCATGTTCTGTATGAGCTCAAAGTATGACTTATGTTTATGTTTTGACAGTTTAATTGCTATTTTTTTTTGGAGATATAGTTTGTTGATCTGCCTGTTCTTCAGAATAATATTTTGAATTTCTCAACCATTCCAACTCGCCCGCTCCTCCACCATAAATCTGCTTTGCTTTTAACCATTGGTCTCTGAGTTAGATGCAGATGGCTGGAACAGGCTGCTGGTTAGCAGATGGTCATTGTTTTCCCCCCATTGAGCCATTGCTTCAGCAACATCTATATTGTCTGATCAAACCCTCTCCTTCGACAAACACATCAAACACATCACAAAGACAGCCTTCTTCCACCTCAAAAACATCGCCCGTCTCTGTCCATCCCTCTCCTCCACAGCTGCAGAAACCCTCATCCACGCCTTCATCACCTCCCGTCTGGACTACTGCAACAGCCTCCTCTATGGCTCACCCTCAAAAATCATCAATAAACTCCAATACATCCAGAACTCCGCTGCCCGTCTACTCACCCACTCCCCGACCCGTGACCATATCACCCCTGTCCTTTACAAGCTCCACTGGCTCCCCATCCCCCAGAGAATCCAGTACAAAATACTCCATGACCTACAAAGCCCTCCATAACCTGGCCCCATCCTACCTGACTGACCTCCTCCACAGACACACTCCCACCCGCACCCTCCGCTCTGCTGCTGCTAACCTCCTGTGTCCCCCCCCCCCCCAATCCGGACCAAACTCAGAACCTGGGGGGACAGGGCTTTCTCCATCGCTGCTCCCACCCTCTGGAACTCACTACCTCAAACCATCAGAGACTCCTCCACACTCATCACATTCAAAACATCACTGAAGTCTTACTTGTTCAACACTGCCTTCAACCACTGACCGTCACCTCACCTCATTCTTCCTTTTCTGTTCGTTTATTTATTTATTTTTATGTCTTATTTACCCTGTAAAGAGTCTTTGAGTGTCTAGAAAAGCGCTATACAAATGCAATGTATTATTATTATTATTATAGTAATACCTCTTCTACATTGCAACTGCATTCAGAAAATAAATGTTGTCGCACGCTTGCCTTTGAAACGTCTGATGATCTGCCTCTATATGGTTTCTCTTGGGCAACATCACTGAAAGATACAGCACGAAAGCAGGCCCTTTGGCCCATCACATTCACACTAACCATTGACCACTCGTTTACCCTATTACTGCATTAATCCTTTTTTTAATTTCTCCTTATTGTCTCATCAAAGATTGAAGTTGGTTGGCAGGATTTCTTATTGACAATTCTTATTGTCTCATCAAAGATTGAAGTTGGTTGGCAGGAATTCCATCCGACCAAGTAGTAAGATGATTGAATCCCTTGCATTTTACTTTAGACAATAGACAATAGGTGCAGGAGGAGGCCATTCGGCCCTTTGAGCCAGCACCGCCATTCAATGTGATCATGGCTGATCATTCTCAATCAGTACCCCGTTCCTGCCTTCTCCCCATACCCCCTGACTCCGCTATCCTTAAGAGCTCTATCTAGCTTTGTCCACATACTTGTTACTCAGTACTGAGACTGCACAAGACCTTTTGCAGCCATGCCAATATATTTGATTCTGAAGTAGGCTTCAAATCCCACATTCTCTCCATTATCAAGGCTATTAATTTCCTTCTTCCAGACACACCTGATTCTACTCCCACAGCAGTTCATCTGATTAAACACTTACCAATTCCTTGCGACCACTGGCTGACCAAACCGATGGTTTTCTGGCTGATTTTCCATCTGGAAACACTATGTTGAAGCCGAGTCCTTCGATCTATCGCCCCTTTCCGTTCTGCTGCCACTCATTCCCATTTCCACAACCTTGTCCAGCTGTACAATCCTCAGATTTCTATGGCCGCATTCAGTTGCAGATTTTCGGGTTAAATCGTGGCTCTTTGCTGTGAAATCTTTTGAGGCCAGTAAGTAGGACAGATGGAGACCTTGGGTTTACCATGCCATCCAGGCATTGATGCCCCTAAGGCTGTTAAAGATCTGCACTATGCTCAGTGCATTGCAACCACCGTTGAACCCACATATCTCTAGTACGGTAGTGAGTGTTACCCATGAAGCACTGCTGATTCTCACTCCAACATTGCTTTAGTAATGGTGACTGAGGAGGTAGTGAAAAGTCAATCCCACTGGTGTGTCTAAAATCCTATACATGATGGTCACTGGTAAAGCATTAACCAATAATGCAGGAAGCTGATGCGGACTACATGCCAGGTATCCTGATTTCACACCACATCACAATGGTTATGTAGAATATAAATGCTTCATCAATGTGTTTGGATTTGACCATTTTGAGAACGTTATGTTATACCCAGCATAAATGAGTAGATTTGCCATCTGTATTGCTTACTTCTATTTATGGATTAGTTAAATAATTTGACTGTAACATTATAGACAATAGATAATAGATGCAGGAGTAGGCCATTCGGCCCTTTGAGCCAGCACCGCCATTCAATATCATATCATCATATCATATCATATATATACAGCCGGAAACAGGCCTTTTCGGCCCACCAAGTCCGTGCCGCCCAGCGATCCCCGTACATTAACACTATCCTACACCCACTAGGGACAATTTTTACATTTACCCAGCCAATTAACCTACATACCTGTACGTCAATGTGATCATGGCTGATCATTCTCAATCAGTACCCCGTTCCTGCCTACTCCCCATACCCGGGAATTAACCTAGTAAACCTACGCTGCACGACCTCAATAGCAAGAATATCCTTCCTCACATTTGGAGACCAAAACTGCACACAGTACTCCAGGTGCGGTCTCACTAGGGCTCTGTACAACTGCAGAAGGACCTCTTTGCTCCTATACTCAACTCCTCTTGTTATGAAGGTCAACATTCCATTGGCTTTCTTCACTGCCTGCTGTATCTGCATGCTTCCTTTCAGTGACTGATGCACTAGGATACCCAGATCTCGTTGTATTTCATTTGAATGAAATGGGAACCTCTGTTGTTTGTGTCAGGAGATATGCTTCATTGCCGTGTGTTAGAGGATCGACAGAATAATTCCAAGTACTATCTAGTTAGGCATTTTTGTCTTGGTTTTATCTTCTCAGGCCATTAATGTGATCAGTGACTTGGATATAAAATCGGAAAAACTCTCCGTGGAAAAGGAACTACTAATGAAAAAGCAAAAAGAATTGCTGGAGGAAATTTCACATCTCTGCCGTAAGACTTGTTTTTGCTTTAACTTTGTGGATAAAGAAATCAATCAGATTGTTGTAACTTAGATAGACGCAAAGTGCTGGAATACCTCTGGGTCAGGCAACATCTCTGGTGAAAAGGGATGGGTGACATTTAGGGTCTGGGCCCTTCTTCAGACTCTTGTAGCTTAGATCTGTATAATACTTAAGTTATTGCAAGAGTAGAATTACATTATATCTTTTGACTTGGCTCGCTGCATTTTGAAGGTCAGTGAAGAAGGTCATGGATATGATGGTCAAATCAGCTATTTTTGTTTGGTTGTGATGGGGTTGGTGTGCGGGACGTTAATTGAAATAGTCCTTGTTATTGGGAATGTGTGTTCCAGAATGAAGGAAGCCAATTTGTCGTCCTGTTACAGATGTTTGTGACAACATCAAAATATCCATTATAGGTATGGTAATGATTAATACATGGTAATAATATATGGTCAAATCCATTATAGGTATGGTTACTGGGCTGATAATGCAAAAATTTATTCAAATCTCACCATGACTGAGGTGTCGGGGGTTATGGGGAGAAGGCAGGAGGAAAAGATAGATCAGCCATGATTAGACAATAGGTGCAGGAGGAGGCCATTCGACCCTTCGAGCCAGCACCGCCATTCAATGTGATCATAGCTGATCATTCTCAATCAGTACCCCGTTCCTGCCTTCTCCCCATACCCCCTGACTCCGCTATCCTTAAGAGCTCTATCTAGCTCTCTCTTGAATGCATTCAGAGAATTGGCCTCCACTGCCTTCTGAGGCAGAGAATTCCACAGATTCACAACTCTCTGACTGAAAAAGTTTTTTCTCATCTCAGTTCTAAATGGCCTACCCCTTATTCATAAACTGTGGCCCCTTGTTCTGGACTCCCCCAACATTGGGAACATGTTTCCTGCCTCTAACGTGTCCAACCCCTTAATAATCATATACGTTTTGATAAGATCTCCTCTCATCCTTCTAAATTCCAGTGTTGGACGGCAGAGTAGACTTGGTGGGACGAATGGCCTGATTCTGTCCCTATCACTTATGACCTTATGATTGGTTGAAAATTTGAATTCTATTCAGATGCAGATGTGGACTGATACCTGCAGGAATGATCGTGAAGCAACTGGATTCTTGTAAAACTCAGATGGCCCGTTTTGGTTGCAAGCATGTCTGGGTGATATGGTGATTGGGTATTATTAAAGCAAAGATTGATAGGTTCTTAATTAGTAAGGGCATCAAAGCTTATGGGGCGAAGGCAGGAGAACGGGGTTGAGAGGGAAAAATAGATCAGCCGTGATCAAATGGCGAAGTCCTAGGAAGGGTCTCAATCCAAAACCTAGCTGTGTTCTCCAGGGGTGCTGCCTGACCTGCTGAGTTACTCAACGCTTTGTGTCCTTTTGTGTATTAATGAACACCTGCAGTTCCTTGCTTCTACAATTGAGGAGTGGGCTTGACTGGCCAAATGGCCTAATTCTCCTGCTGTGCCTCAGTCTTATGGTTGTGGTGGACCTGTAATTGCTACCTGAAGCAATCTAGTAGTTGGATGTAATAAACCACTGGCAGGACTACTGCATGATCGAACGCTGTTGTAGAAGGGCTAGCTGAGATGATCTAATCAGCTTCTTCCTTTTGTAGATCCGAGGCCTGAGCTTATTCAGGACCAACTGGAGGATGGACAATTCATCAGTGCAAGGGAGATGTTAGACATACAAGCCTTAACCTTCCAGAAATCTTCTGATACTCAATGGCTTGAAAACAGTGATCATTCTGAAGGTTCAGTAATGAAAGATGGCATGGTTTCAATGATGTCAGAAGGGCATAGTGATGAAGGAGTTGAGTGGGAGCAAGATGAAATGAAGGTCAGCGGCCTGGATGCTATCAAGATGGCAGGAAACCTCAAAGAGGAGTTCCAGGAACTTGTGAATACTGATGATTTTGACCTCTCTGCAATAAGAAGAAAGTCTTGTAATGGTAAAGATGAAGACACTTTCTTCACTGCGGGCAAAGAATCGTCTATTGAGAGTTCTGATTTTGGCAGTCATTCAGATTTCGACTTAAATATGGATGAAGTAAACGAAATTGATGTGGAAATATTGGTATGTATTAAGAAGCTGTTGAAATGAACGTGCTTAAGTGTCCATCAGGTGGTTTTAACATTCTGAGTCATTCAGCACTGAAAGAGGCCTGTTGTTGACCCAACATGTTGATGCTGAGTACCCATCTCTACAAATCCCGTTTGGTTTAGTGGTATAACATGGAAACATGCTGAGTCCATGCTGACCATCGATCATCCGTTCACACTAGTTCAATGTTATCCCACTTTCACATCCACTCCCTACACTCTAGGTACAATTTACAGAGGGCCAATTAAGACAATAGACAATAGGTGCAGGAGGAAGCCATTCGGCCCTTCGAGCCAGCACCGCCATTCAATGTGATCATGGCTGATCATTCTCAATCAGTACCCCGTTCCTGCCTTCTCCCCATACCCCCTGACTCCGCTATCCTTAAGAGCTCTATCCAGCTCTCTCTTGAATGCATTCAGAGAATTGGCCTCCACTGCTTTCTGAGGCAGAAAATTCCACAGATTCATAACTCTCTGACTGAATTTTTTTTTCCTCATCTCAGTTCTAAATGGCCTATCCCTTATTCTTAAACTGTGGCCCCTTGTTCTGGACTCCCCCAACATTGGGAACATGTTTCCTGCCTCTAACGTGTCCAATCCCTTAATAATCTTATACGTTTCGATAAGATCTCCTCTCATCCGTCTAAATTCCAGTGTATACAAGCCTAGTCGCTCCAGTCTTTCAACATATTATAGTCCCGCCATTCCGGGAATTAACCTAGTAAACCTACGCTGCACGACCTCAATAGCAAGAGTATCCTTCCTCAAATTTGGAGACCAAAACTGCACACAGTACTCCAGTTGCGGTCTCACCAGGGCCCTGTACAACTGCAGATGGACCTCTTTGCTCCTATACTAAACTCTTCTTGTTATGAAGGCCAACTTTCCATTGGCTTTCTTCACTGCCTGCTGTACCTGCATGCTTCCTTTCAGTGACTGATGCACTAGGACACCCAGATACAACATACAAACCCGCACGTCTTTCGGATGTGGGAGGAAACCGGAGCACCCGGAGGAAACCCACACAGTCACAGAGAGAACTTGCAAACTCCACACAGACAGCACCCAAGGTCAGGATCCCAGGACAAAATGTTAAATCTCTTTGGTCATCCATGGTTCCCTTACTTTGCCATCCTTATCCCTTTGTTATGACAGCTCTTGTGGGAAGAGCACTAATTACCTGCGTTCATCTTCAAAGGCTTCGCTGTGAATGATTTACATTGTTGGTTGTGGGGAATCCAATTATTAAGACAATAACTCCAATTTTCTTTATTTATTATAATTCCTGCAGACTCATTCAGAGAGTGAAATGATGGATTTTGAGATGGAGGATGGAGAAATAAATGCCGGAACCTCATCGTCTGAGAAATTATGTGCTCCACTCAGGTCAGTGATTCCAACAATTGCCATCGTTCTGTTTTCAAGGAAACTTGTTTTGAAATCAAGTTTACACATTTTCATCTTTGTTCTAGAGAAGAAATGTTTTGGGTCAGCTGTCAACATGTAAAGCATTATATAAAGCCCCCTATAAAGCATTTCATAGGGTAACTTTCATAGGGTAAGAAGGGAGAGATTGATCTTTATGTCACCTTCCATCACAGTGAGGAATGCGGAGGAGTCACTCTGGGGGATGTTCATGATAAAATGTATTTTGTGTGCCCTGTTGCTTTTTATTGGTATAAGAAGATAAATGCAGATGCTGGTACAAATCGAAGGTATTTATTCACAAAATGCTGGAGTAACTCAGCAGGTCAGGCAGCATCTCGGGAGAGAAGGAATGGGTGACGTTTTGGGTCGAGACCCTTCTTCAGTCTGAAGAAGGGTCTCGACCCGAAACGTCACCCATTCCTTCTCTCCCGAGATGCTGCCTGACCTGCTTTTTATTGGTATGACTGTGAGGTAAATGAAATTCCTTGTATGTTGCAAAACATACTTGGCTTATAAAGTATTATTATTATGATGATGATGATGGATATATTACCCGAGAACAACCTGGATGTTTGGGGAAAGTGATTTTCTTTCAGACCTGAAAAGTCCACATTTCTGTTACTGATTTTTGCAATGGATGGGGATAAAAGTGATAAGATGAAGATAAAGGAAAAAGGCAAAAGGGAAGATCTATGATAATAGAATCCCCAGGGAGGTTGAATGGCAAAAGGAATAATATCACAGGATCAAATGGTACTTTAAAAAAAAAATGGTGTCATCACCCAACTGTTTGCCAACAGCGAGCGAATTTTAGTGCCACGTGGTTGGGCGCTGCAAGATCCTTTACAGTGCGTGTGTCATGCAGCATGTCACAGCTCAGGAGATGTCCCATAGTCTGGAGGCCCCGTCCGCACTCGCAGTCTGCCGCATCTTCAGTATATCCCCACTTCAGCATGTTCCATTTGCTCCTCCCCACGCTTGTCCGCAGTCTGTTGAGACTGTGCGCCAGGTTATCCACGGTTAGTCGGAACCTGGTGGGAGTTTCTCAGAGGGATCGATTGCCATGCGAGTGTCTTCCGGAGATTTCTCTGGTCTCTTCCCAGAGTTTGAGCCTTCTGGACGATGCACTGCAGTCCAGGGGATGGACAGAAGAGAGGAATCTTCTGCGTGATTTCAAACGCTGGTGGTCATGTAGGGGGTGTCCTTCATCCTTTGATTGTCCGAGGCGTTCTTTCAAAATGGCGACAGCTCTTCTGATTCCAGGAGGTGCAATGCCAGAGAGTAGGTAGATGTTGTCAGTATTGGTAGGTTTCATGCATTCACTGATGCAGCGCCAACATCTGTTTAGCTCAGGATATATGCCTTTTACAAGGAGAAGTATGAAGCCGACCCCTTTTCTGATACTATCAAATGGTATGTCAATAAGACAAGAATAAAAGCAAAGTTGTGTGGGTGAAATTTGTAACTAGTCCAGTCAAGTCAATTTTATTTGTATAGCACATTTAAAAACAACCCACGTTGACCAAAGTGCTGTACATCAGTTCAGGTACTAAGAACGAACATACAATGGCACACAAACATAACAGCACATACATAAACAGTTCACAGCGCCCCCTCAGAGGGCCTCAAACACTAGGGAGTAGAAATAGGTTTTGAGCCTGGACTTAAAGGAGTCGATGGAGGGGGCAGTTCTGATGGGGAGAGGGATGCTGTTCCACAGTCTCGGAGCTGCAACTGCAAAAGCGCGGTCACCCCTGAGCTTAAGCCTAGACCGCGGGATAGTGAGTAGCCCCAAGTCGGCCGACCTGAGGGACCTGGAGATAGAGTGGTGGGTTGGAAGATTTTTGATATGGGTGGGGGGGCAAGCCCGTTTAGGGCTTTGTATGTGAACAGGAGGAGCTTGAAGTTGATTCTGTACTGTGCTGGGAGCCAGTGGAGAGAGGCCAGAATCGGGGTGATGTGGTCCCTTTTACGGGTGCCCGTCAGGAGTCTCGCTGCGGCGTTTTGGACCAATTGCAGGCGGGACAGGGATGATTGGCTGATCCCAGTGTATAGGGAGTTGCAGTAGTCTAGGCGGGAGGAAATGAATGAAAACTATGCAGTTTGAATCAGATAATCATCTTTAGGGGTTGTCTTCCTGCTCCCACGCTTGCCATTTTTACCACTGGAGTTGTCCTTGGTGTTCCTTCACATTTTTGGCAACATTACCAATGCGACATCCAGCTTTCTTTTGCTAAACACTCTTGGAACCTCCTCACTGATATCCATTTGCTGCTCTGCCAAAACTAAATGGGTAGTAATTTTCTCCAAGTAAGCCAAAATCATTGCCTTCAGTGTCCTGCCTCAAACTGATCCAAACTATTGCACTTCAGTCGAAGGGTCTCGACCCGAAACGTCACCCATTCCTTCTCTCCTGAGATGCTGCCTGACCTGCTGAGTTACTCCAGCATTTTGAGAAATAAATACCTTTGATTTGTACCGGCATCTGCAGTTATTTTCTTACACAAACTATTGCACTGATCTTTATTCATGTTATTCCCTTTATCATGTATATGGACACTGGGTGGCTCTATTGTAATCATGTATTGCCTTCCCCCAGACTGGTTATCACGCAACAATGGCTTTTTACTGTACCTCGGTACATGTGACAATAAACTAAACTCATGTGCATCTCACCTCCTTCCCTGGAAACAGACTAAACTTGACTGTTTTCAACCATGACCTTAAGATGAGCCCATTTATGGCACCAATAAACTGTTATTTTGTCAGCTCTTTAAACGCCTAACTCCACCTCTGCTGCAACTTGTCTTCATTGGAAATCTCACCCATGCCCTCGTTTCCTTCAGTTTTGAATATTTTAAGGCATTCTGCTGCAGGCTTTAATCTACCCTTCATAATCTTGGTTATCCAAAATGTAATTCTCCCAAATGTGGTCTCTACTGTGTGTCCCCGTTTTTAATCACTGATCCACTGACAGACATGCTATCAGCTGGCAAAGACCATTCTCTCCCCAAAGTTTCTTCTCCGTACCTCTTTCCACCTTAAGATGCACCTTAACACTTGCTTTTTTTGGACACCTGCCTTAATATCTTTTGTGGGTGTGACCTGCGTGGGTTATCTCCGGATTCCTCCCACCATCCAAAGACGTGCAGGTTTGTAGGCAAATTAGCTTGGTAAAACTGTAAATTGTCCCTAGTGTGTGTGTGTGTGTGTGTGTGGGATAGTGTTAGTGTGCAGGGATCGATGGTAGGTGCGCCGAAAGACTTGTTTCCGCGCTGCATCTCTAAACTAAGCCTGAGTTCTCCAACTTTCTCCAAAAATCTCCAACTTTAGATAGTTCCTCTGTCCCTCCCTTCCCCTCCTCCTTCCCAGATCTCCCTCTATCTTGCTGTCTCCACCTATATCCGTCCTTTGTCCCGCCCCCTGACATCAGTCTGAAGAAGGGTCTCGACCCGAAACGTCATCCGTTCCTTCTCTCCCGAGATGCTGCCTGACCTGCTGAGTTACTCCAGCATTTTGTGAATAATTCGTAAACTAGACTATTCCAGCTTTGAATGTTTCAATGGTCTCTTTATTGTCTCGTGTACCAGGTACAGTGAAATACATTTTTTGTATACAACTCAGCAAGACTATCCCAATACATTAGTTCATGTACTAGTTCTCTGAAAAGTGTTATGCAATGTTTAGAGTGCTATATAAATGTCTTTATAAGTTGTAACAAAGGTCATCAAATGGGGAGTATTTTCTTCTTTCCCAAACCCAGGAATGCTGAGGTGAACTATTCAGCTGAATTAGCTGGCTGCACACACCGCGATTTGGACTTCGAACCTTTTGGCATCTCTGGTCTCTATGCTGCAGAAGTGCATTTACTTGGGGTAATTTTTTGTACGAAAGCTGACTTCTAACTGTGCTTTGTAATTATTCAATATTTATTTTGTTTAGGTGGCATTTTCATAATTATTCCCAATCTCACAAGTTTTCACCCAAGAGTAAGGTAAGTGCCATTGCCCAGCATCCTGCGTTCACCTGACATGTGCATAGTCTAATAGGATGTCGTGTGCTAGTTAATTGTGTGGCCTTGCAAAAGGAACTGTCAAATCATAAAATAGTGGAACACGTTACCCTTCTGCTGGTGTAAGCCCAGTGCTTGTTCTGTTCTCCATACCATTGAATATTGTTATTTGTCAAACAAGTTTCACACACACACGTTCTCATCACAGTAGACAATAGGTGCAGGAGGAGGCCATTCGGCCCTTTGAGCAAGCACCGCCATTCAATGTGATCATGGCTGATCATTCTCAATCAGTACCCCGTTCCTGCCTTCTCCCCATACCCCCTGACTCCGCTATCCTTAAGAGCTCTATCTAGCTTTCTCTTGAATGCATTCAGAGAATTGGCCTCCTTGAATGCATTCAGAGAATTGGCCTTTGCCTTCTGAGGCAGAGAATTCTACAGATTCACAACTCTCTGGCTGAAAAAGTTTTTCCTCATCTCAGTTCTAAATGCCCTACCCCTTATTCTTAAACTGTGGCCCCTTGTTCTGGACTCCCCCAACATTGGGAACATGTTTCCTGCCTCTAACGTGTCCAACCCCTTAATAATCTTATACGTTTCGATAAGATCTCCTCTCATCCTTCAAAACTTCAGTGTATACAAGCCTAGTCGCTCCTGTCTTTCAACAGCAGGGACTCAAAGCACAGCCAATGCTCTCTCTGCAACATCCTCTGTATCCACTGCTCAGATGTGTGCTTATGTCAATGACTTTCCCGGGCTAACATCACAACATAGAAATGGGGCCGCTTCTGACCACCCCATCCATGCCAACCATGTTGTCTATATCTACGCTATTCCCTTTCGCCCACATTCGGCCTGCACGCCTCTAGATCTTGTGGGCCGTCTTCATGTAGGGTTTCTATACCAAACACTGACTATCCCTTGGCCTCCGCAGATGATGTCTGACCCGCGTACTTCCAGCAGGTTTTTTATTACCTATAACTCCAGCATAGTTATGTCTCAACGTCTTTATTATCCAAATACCCCTCCCAATTCTTTTTGTTCAATTGTATCTGCATTCACCACAATCACTGAAATTGTGTTCCAGATATTCATCACCCTCTGCGGGGGAAAATTGTGTCCCTCCGATCTCCTTTATTCAAGCCTTAATTCAATACCTCTGTTTGTGTATCTTTTGTTGGAGTCTTGGTTTGAATTTCTTTTACCCAGAAAAGGGTTTGACCTTTCAAGGTAGCATGCTATTTTTAGAAGCAATAACGGACATGTCCTGTGGATTTGTGCTCACCTGTCTGTGCAACCTGTAATCTATTTTAAAGAGCCACAGTGCGTCTGAGCTGCAGAAGATTAGGAAGAGTCGAAAGAATCCGCTGTTGCATTCTCTGAGGGAGCGGGAATGGCGCAAACTCATGCAGAAACGTTTCAACAAGTTGCGGGCGCTGCTGTTTGAGGATGAGAGGATTTCTAAGCGAGCCATCCTTGATGAGGTTTGTTGATTTCTCTGGTGTTTTGTTTCTCTGATTAGCTAAGCATTGTGATGGCTCATTACTGTGTCCTTTGGGACTAGGTTCTATTGCCCTATTATCAAGAAACTGTGGAAGGAGAAAGGAGCCATACACTCCTGCTGTAGCATGTGTGTAACCCATCAAAATATACTTGAGCTCTCAAAGGGTCAGACTGCATGAGACTGACTTTCATGCAGTCTCTGAAAGTCAGACTTTCAGAGACTGCATGAAAGTCTCTGACCCCTAAAGGCAGTGAGCAAGACACCACTTTTTGATTGCACTCTTTAACCTTGACTTGCTGCCCTTCACAAATAGTCTTTGCATCATTTTTCCTAGCACAATAATATGGTGTGTTTTGGAATATTTATCACTGTACAACATGTCAAATGCCTTTACCACTTGTGCTTGAAGCTGGACAATACTTTCATGGGAGCTTCTTCTTCTGTCGTATGTCTTTTAGACCTGCAGCTCCGTTGAGGCGAGCCAGGCCAACGTGTCATCGTCCAGGTCAATCAGACCTCGTTCACCATTCGGTGGCCGGTATTTGGGGCAACTGGTGACCATGTGCTCCACTGTCTGTGTTGGGTCCCCACACTCGCATGAGGCACTGTCCACGAGACCCCACCTCTTCATCGCTACTTCATAGCATCCGGCGCCTGTCATGGGAGCTGTTAACCCTTTAACACCCTGAGAGCAATATCTCAGAAGCATAGGTGTCAGAATTTAGTTTAGAGATAGAGCATGGAAACAGGCCCTTCAGCCCTCCATGCCGACCAATGATCATACACTAGTCATACATCATGCACCATACATTAGTTCTATCCTACACACTAGGGACAATTTACAGAGGCCAATTAACCTACAAATCTGCACGTCTTTGGAGTTTGGAAAGCAACCGTGGCACCCGGAGAAAACGCACACGGTCACAGGGAGAACGTACAAACACCGTACAGACAGCACCCATAGTCGGATCGAAACCAGGTCTCTGGCGCTGCGAGGCAGCAGCTCTACCGCTGCACTACTCTGCCGCCCTGGTGGTTACAGGAGGATTTGTAAAGAGGGAGTGGCCACGATTACAAGTGCAGAATCCTCTGACGTCCAGCTGGGGTTCTTTTCATCAGGAGACATTGAATCTTCTTGAAGAGTATGAACCCTGAATTATTAATACGTCCCTTTTTAAAATATTGTCCTTCTGTGCTGCAGAAATGCGGAGAATGTTGATCATTCCTCCTCCCACTTTCACTGATGTATACAGTACCTGGAAAATAGTATAAGAAAATAACTGCAGATGCTGGCACAAAATGGTGCCTGGAAAATAGTTCTGTCTGCCCTTTCTCCTCATTTTCCTTCGTACACGGTCTCTGGTGGGCGGGGTTCTGTGCCATAAATCACCAGCTTACTTTCTCTACCAGCTGCAAAGGGAGCTCCTATCCCACAAAGCCACTCGATACAGATTGCTAAAGAAACTCGCCAAGATCAAAATAGTATCTCCCGGCATAACCAGTATTTTGCTCTGCAAGTAGGGGGAGTATGATATTGCTGTATGCAAAGATTGGATAACAAGATAAAATGGCCAGGCATGTTACACCGTAGTAAAAGGTTGGTTGAGGTAAACATGGCGCAAGATAGAATGGCACGTGACACCTCACTTGGAATAAAGCCTTCAAAGTTCTGATTGTAATTCTATAAAAGATTTGTTTTTCCCCTAGAGCCAGGGGGAGGCTACTTTGTCACTTGTGCCTTCTCCACTGCTCAGTAAATTATTGTTGATTTCTAGCCTTTTCCAGTCCTAACCCTATTCCCTTAATGTCAAAGTTTAGCTTTCTGAAGAAATGCCAAAAGGTAGTTGCTTAACTAGATGATTACAACTGTATAATAAGATAATAAAGAATAAAGTTAGAAATCTTTTTGTTTTTAAATTTTGAAAAGAATGCTAGTTTTACAACTTAATTGGTCTGGGTTTTAAATCCCGTTTTCCACAATTGTGAAACATTAGGAACACTTTGGCGAGGGCAAGCCGAGGCACATTGTTGTATCTCCCAAAACAAAAATGGCCATACCAGAGCAAAGTAAATCGGGAGACCTGCCCAGGGAAAGCACGTCCCAAGTCCGAGGAACAGTAGTAGTTGAGGAAAGAAAACCCATTGTTTCACATTTATGCCTGACAATTAATTGCTGATGACCAAGCTGCCTAAAATTTGTGTAAATGGTGGAAGGCGTTTCAGAATGTGCTATTGCACTACTTCAGTACGTGCTGTCCAGAGCTTTTGTCATTCTAACAAAGTTATTAATGGTTCAATGGTACTTTTGTCACATGTACCTAATTACAGTGAAATTCATTGTTTTTGCATACAATCCTGCTACACATTAGACACATCATACTAAATATAAAAGTGTAAGACAGTAGACCACACTGAGTCTGTACACAAGAGTTGCCTTATTTTAGGTGCTATCTTGTACCCTTCAAAACCGAAATTTTAAAAAAAAGTTGCTCTCAGTTTGGCCCTAAAGGCCCATTGTCCTGGTGGCGGCATTTGGTTGGAGTTGCAAAGATTGGCTTGGCCAGGCTATGTTTCAATGTGTAGGAAAGAAACTGCAGATGCTGGTTAAAATCGAAGTTAGACACAAAATGTTGGAGGAACTCAGCGGGCCAGGCAGCATCTTTGGAGAGAAGGAACGGGTGACGTTTTGGGTCGAGACCGGAAACGTTACCCTTTCCTTCTCTCCAGAGATGCTGCCTGACCCGCTTAGTTACTCCATTTTGTGTGTACCCATGTTTCAAAGTCCTCCACCGGTCCATGCCGCTGCAGGCCGCGTCTGTTCCATTGCTCAGCCACTTGGCAAGTGTCAATATACATCAGATTTATTTGAATATTAAAATACTGCAAAATTATAGAAAATAATAACATTTTGTGGTTTCAGTTTGTTTTTGCTGCCTTCACCATGTGCATCAGTACATACCTCCAGCTACACGTCCAAATTTTTGTTTGTCCCCACAGGGCGTCAATGAAATCGTGAATTTGGGTCAACAAAGGCAAAAACTCTGCATGGAGGAGAAGCTGCTAATGAAAAAACACAAGGCGTTGTTAAAAATAATTTCAGTCCTTTCAGGTATTCTGCCTATGTTCATTTTAATTATTTCTTTAAGGGCTTAAAAATCAAACTGGTTGGAACAGCTGTTGTTAATATTACCAAAACCTCCATATCCACAAAGACTCCGTGGTACTGTGTCTACAATATTGTGGTCGTTGGTTGCAGACCAGAAGCCTTGTGTAAAACCTTTTTGATCCAAAATACCAAAAATATCCAACACCCCTTTTTTTTAATCAGCTGTGAAGTGATAAGAGATGGATTTGTTTACTGAATGATTCAACTGAGTCATTTAGTGTTCATGTGGCAAGATGAACCCACATATATTTGTCTAAACATAAAGGAAGGATTGAAGAAGAAGTATAGAATGATTTAAAAAAAAAAAAAAGATTTTTAGAGATACAGCGCGGAAACAGGCCCTTCGGCCCACCGAGTCCGCGCTGCCCAGCAATCCCCGCACATTAACACTGTCCTACACACACTGGGGACAATTTTTACATTTATCCAGTCAATTAACCTACAAACCTGTACGTCTTTGGAGTGTGGGAGGAAACCGAAGATCTCGGAGAAAACCCACGCAGGTCACGGGGAGAACGTACAAACTCCGTACAGACGGCGCCCGCAGTCAGGATCGAACTGAGTCTCCGGCGCTGCATTCGCTGTAAGGCAGCAACTCTACCGCTGCGCCACCGTGCCTATGATGAAGGTCATTCAATATATTAGGGCCAAGTCAGATTTGTCCATTTGTCCTCACTTCTTCATCTCTTTCACCAGTTGCCAATAATTTTATTTCCAACTTCCAACCATTTATATAACACTCCTGAAAGTTGTAGTTTAATGTGTTTCAGGCAGTGAATTCCAGGCTCCAAGTGTTCCATAGTCCCTCCGAAGACTGTTCTTCCATCTGGGCAGATCACATTGTTTAATTGTTTAGTATATCTTGCTAAAGGATGAAATAGAATTCATACTCTCATGGTCGGGTAATAATTTCTGTGAAGTAGAAGATGCTGGGAATGCCCAGCAGATTGCACAAATTTAGGAAGAGAGAAAGTAGGAAAAGAAAACTGCAGATGCTGGTTTAAATCGAAGGTAGACACAAAATGCTGGAGTAACTCAGCGGGTCAGGCAGCATCTCTGGAGAGAAGGAATGGGTGACGTTTCTGGTCGAGACCCTTTGGGTTACTCCAGTATTTTGCGTCTACCGAGGAAGAGGTAAATATCATTTATCGTTCAACGTTAACCTTGTTTCTTCAAGAGGCAAGAGCGTTTTATTGTCATATGTCCTAGATAGAATAATGAAATTCTTACTTCCAGCAGCCCAACAGAATATGTAACCATTGCGCACTGTGAACAATATAATAAATGATTTTTTAAAAGTTCAGTGTGTGTATGTATATGTATATATATATACACATACACACACATACACACACACACACACACACACACACACACATATACACACACACATATACACACATACACACACACACATACACGCTCTCACACACATACACGCACGCATAACTACACATAAAAAACAAACAATAATAGTGCAATAATAGACTGTAGTTCAGCGCTTATTTGAGGTTGTGTGTAGACACAAAATGCTGGAGTAACTCAGCGGGTCAGGCAGCATCTCGGGAGAGAAGGAACGTGTGACGTTTCGGGTTGAGACCCTTCTTCAGGTCTGAAGAAGGGTCTCGACCCAAAACATCACCTATTCCTTTTCTCCAGAGATTCTGCCTGACCCGCTGAGTTACTCCAGCTTTTTGTGTCTCCAAAGATTCATGTTCGGTAACTTCCTGGAATCGCGAATACTTTGGCTGCGATCAGCTAAGTCCGTACAGTTCCTGAATCAGCCTTGAGAACATTATGCTCTGGTTTCGTTCATACATTCTGTCTTTGAAAACTAATGGTGAATTTCACGTCTGTTATACAGGAGAGAAGAAACTTAAGAATGAGAAAAGTGGTGAGAAGAATAGAGAGGATTATGAACATAATGGGGCCCCTGTTTCTATAGGACATCCTGTAAGTATGAAGAATTTCTGGATAGATCCATAAACTAATATTGAGCCTAGTAAAGAATTTCCCTCTCATGTATACCTTTTACTGACTATGTTTTTGTTATTCAGTCATGGGAGGTAGGTGTATTGGCATCACCAGCGATATTGTTTTGCCTGCCTTTGAGTGTGCTTGACAACATGGCAGTGAACGAGCCTTTATAAGCGAAACAACCTGTCATGTTACATTGTAATGTTGGGGACTTCTTGGACATTGCCTCAGCAAGAATGCTGATTTGGAGGGACGTGCAGGCAGTGATTATCCCATATGTTCTGCCGTTATCCTCCAGAGGTGGTGAGCTTGCGATATTTATAAAGGAAGCTTGGGGGAGTTTCTTCTGCTTGCAGTGCTTGCATCAGTTATGGTTGGCTGCTGGTGAAGGAGGGACAGAGTAAGGATTTAATAAAGATAGTGTGTCGGTCCCTGGTGTTGAGGCACTCGTGGTGCGAACCCTCGACTCGGGGGGGGGGGGTGGGGGGGTCACGGAACTTGGAATGGGGAGGAGTGGCAGTTGATAGCGGAGTTGCTGGAGGAGTTGAACTGGTTGGGGGTTTGGGGAGCTGTCTGGTTCTTGAGGAATAAAGAAAACTTTGCTTGACATGGGTCCCGCTTCATTGGCTTTGCTTGACACGCGTGTCCCGCTTCAATAGACACAAAAAGCTGGAGTAACTCAGCAGGACAGGCAGCATCTCCGGAGAGAAGGAATGGGTGACATTTCGGGTCAAGACCCTTCTTCAGACGAGGTGCTTTACTGCTTTAGTGAGGTCATGCTTTGTTATTGTTACTGAAGTTGTATCCATTTGGGCATTTGTAGAGTAATCTATTCTCAGAGTATTCTGACTGTGCTTTATAGATACTCCCTGGAGATAGGCGCTTGGGCCTACCGAGTCCGTGTAGACCATCTTTCACCTGTTCACCCTAGCTCTATGTTATCCCACTTCCTACACATTCGGGACAGTTTTATTTTGCAGAGGATATTTAACATGCAGGATATTTAACATACAGGGGATATTTTACATGTCTCTGGGATGGTGGGACGAAACTGGAGCTCCCGAAGGAAACCCACGCGGTCACAGGGAGGAATATGCAAACTACACAGACAGCACCCGAGGTCATAGTCTGGCGCTGTGAGACAGTAGCTCTACCAGCTGCACCACTGTGCTACCCACAACGTTTTAGAAATCATGTGGGAACTGGAAGGTGAATCATTCACCTGGTCTTGTAACCATTTGTTTTCCTGTGGAATAAGCTTGTGGTCAATGATATAAGGCCCTAGAATTTTAATAGTGATGGATTTGGACATTTCGGGAGATGCTTAGATGTTCTCTTGTTGGAATGGTCATCGCTTGCTTGAGAAATGTTACTTCACATCTACTGGCCCAAGCTTAAATATTGTCCAGGTATCCCTGTGTGCAGGAATGGACAGCTTCATCATCTGAAGAGCTGCACGTGGAACAGAACCCAACAAACTAGAATGGGGGAAAGGTCACTGATAATGCAGATAAAGATGCTTAGACATTGGAGTCTCCAGCGGTGATGTCCTGAGGTTCAGATGACTGACCTCCAACAGTCTACTGCTGTCAATACAGATGTGGGGAGAACTCTAACTTAAAATGACAAAAAAAGTGTGAGAATAGTTATATTAAATGCTAGTACTTTGTGGTTTCAGCTGTCATCTGCTGCAAAGGAGACCAGTGAAGAATCTCTGGTGCCGATGGCTGGTAAGATTGATTTCATCCCTCCCTCTGTAACATGTAACAAATCCATCACTTTTCTTGATCTTCCTGATGCTGATCGGGAACCAACTATTATTTATTTGAAATGATAAACCTGATACGCGGTGCATACAGGTGGTGAATTTGTGTCATTTATTGCCACAGGTGGTTGCGGAAGCCAAGTCAATTGATATTTTTAAGGTGGAGATTGACAGATTCTTGTTTCTTCAGGATATCAGGTTATGGGGAGAAGGCAGGAGAATAGGGTTGAGAGGGATAGATAGATCAGCCAAGGTTGAATGGCAGAGCAGATTTGAAGGGCCAAATGGCTTAATTCTGCACCTTAACTTAGCCCACCGAGTCCGCACTGACCAGCGATTCCTGCACACTAACGCTAACACACACTAACTACACACACTAAGAACAATTTACAATTATACCAAGCCAATTACCCTACAAACCTGTACGTCTTTGGAGTGTGGGAGGAAACTGGAACACCCGGAGAAAACCCATGCGGGTCACTGGGAGAACGTACAAACTCCATACAGAGAGTGCCCGTAGCCAGGATTGAACACGGGTCTCTGGCGCTGTAAGGGAGCAACTCCACAGCTGCACCACCCACTCTTATTAAAGGGCACAGTCCCATTCTCGTGCCCCTCAAGCCAAACCTCTCAACCAAATTAAGCTATCTATTCCTCAGAACTCTGAGGCGTCAAAAGAAACTTCTTAAAATAAGGTTGGCACTGCCTTCTCCAACGTAAGAGTAGGATTGAGTCAGTTCTGTTCACAAAGATACAAGGAAACAAGAATGCTGATTCATCTATAGAAGATTGTCCAGTCATTTCAGAATTGAATTGGCCGTGGAATGTATCCAGCTGCCACATTGAGCTGAGAATCTTGTGTAATGGCATGAAGTGACCATGCTATTTTATTAATGAATGTCACTTGATACAAAAAGCCTATGTTAATGTCGCCTTTTCTCAACCTCAAGACTCCCCAAAGTGCTTTAAGCCAAATTAAGTATTTTTTGAAAACTAAAGCAAAATTGCGCGAAACTCCTACAATGTGCTTTAAGACCCCCCCCCCATAATTGATCTCCGTTTTCTCACATTGCCTTTTAGAGTTTAAAAAAATGATATTTAATTTTTTAATAAAATGTTCTTGGCACAGGAACTCCGTTTCGTCTTCTCCTTGAGAAAATTGCAGTTTCCCCTCCGAGCGAAGAGTTTGGAAGAATCAGTCCCATTGACCATCCAGAAGCACTTGGCATAAAGGAACTAATATCAAGGAATGCTATGGTATGCCACCAAGAGGAGTCCCCTTTAACTTTCTCAGGTACAGTAGCTCCTAAAGACGTATGTCAAGATAATTTTTATTGTTTCCAAATTAAAGGATGTTGAAAATGTGAAATGTGGTCCATTGGTAAATTGCAACAAAATTGGTGAGAGAGGTGGCCATTTTCATTTTCCTGAGAAAACACTTGGCTGCAAAAAGAACCTTCCAGACATCAGTGATGGACTGCAGGCCAGTAATCCACTCAACATTTGGAAAATGACATTGCCATTGAAGCAAGACACTGTAAATTACCTTTTTTTTCACAAAATGCTGGAGTAACTCAGCAGGTCAGGCAGCATCTCAGGAGAGAAGGAATGGGTGACGTTTCGGGTCGAGACCCTTCTTCAGACAGTTATTTTCTTAGATTGTAAATGACTTTTTAGTCATTGAAGTAGGAATCAATAGGCAATACTAGAGTAACTCAGCGGGACAGGCAGCATTTCTTGATAGAAGGAATGGGTGACATTTTGGGTCGAGACCCAAAAGGTCACCCATTCCTTCTATCCAGAGATGCTTCCCGTCCTGCTGAGTTACTCCAGCATTTTATGTCTTCCTTCGGTTCAAACCAGAATCTGCAGTTCCTTCCTACACATTAATAGGCAATGTTGTACGATTGGGAGTAATGCATGAGAGTCTTTAGTATGTACCTCTCCACGAAGAACATTAAAATAGGTTAGAAAGACACGCACTGCTGGTCAGGCAGCATCTCCGGAGAAAAAGGATGGGTGATGTTTTGGGTCGGGACCCATCTTCAATCTGAGGAAAGGTCCCGACCCAACCCATCACCCATCCTTTTTCTCTAGAGATGTTGCCTGACCCGCTGAGTTACTCCAGCACTTTGTGACTACCTTTGGTATAAACCTCTATCTGCAGTTCCTTTCTACACTAAAATAAGTTACCTGTTCGAACATATAAATTACATGTACACAGTCACCCACAGTAGTTTACAGCAGTGTCTCAAAGGAAATTATTCAATCATTTTTGCACTCCCTGGTTACAGTGTTGACACCATTGCAGCCTAGCATTGGATTTTTGCTTTCAAGAAACCAGAGGACACTCACAATCTGATAGATCCCTTTATTCCTACCAAAGATGTACAGGTTTGTAGTAATTGGTTTGGTATAAATGTAAAGTTGTCCCTCGTGTGTGTAGGGTAGTGTTAATGTACTGGGATCGCTGGTCGGTGCGGACTCGGTGGGCCGAAAGGCCTGTTTCCGCGCTGTATCTCTAAACTTAAACTAAATAATAACTGACTCCATGAGCAGCAGAGAGATTAAAATTGGCATTCTTTGGGTTCTTTGGTGTTGACCTTTCCTTGAAGATTCCTAATGCTGTTGCAACCGAGTACTTCTGTGGAAACTGTTCTGTGGAAAGTATACACTGTTTGTAAATCGGTGTCCTGTTTGTATTGAGATAACTATATTTTTTGAACTGGTCATCTGTCTGATTTATAATATGGATTTTGAGTTTTATTTGAGCTCATTATGTGTTGAATCAACATGGTAATAAAATCTAATCTTTTATTTTACGGTTATTTCTAAATACGTTGCACAGATAGTAACTTGTGTTTTTCGAATGTATTGATATTTCTTTCCCTATATTTCTTACACAGAAGATTATTTGCTTGCTTCACCATCATCCCAATTGAGCGAGATCATGCAGAGGCGAAGAAAAACATCAGGCCAAGTCCATAACACGGTATCACGATTATTAGATGTAGCATCAAGAAACCTTAAGACTGTGAAGGATGAAGAAGGGCATGTGAACGCATTGAGCCAGAAATTCAAACCGACATCAGACCGGTTGCCATTAAATGGAGGTCAACTTGAAAAGCCAGCACAAGAGGCTCCCTTTTGGTCAACGTCAGCAAGCAATAACAGTACTGCGGCCGCTCAAGGGAAAGATCAAACCGATTCTCGATCAGCGGTAAAAGGGAAACTGCAGGCTATCAGATCAACAAAGGGACAGGATATCCTACAGAAACTGGCCAAGAAAGTGCAGGAGGCCGGCATAAAACCATGGACATGGAAATCAAAACGAGAAGATTTGGAGAACGTCCCGCAAACATTGTTTGACAATGCCAGCAAGTCGATCCATTGTTTCCAGAAGGCTTCCGTCACCACTGTCGATGAATCTCCCCTCGCCCAGTGTGTCTACACAGATCCGACTAACCTTTTTGTGGACGGTGGAAACTTGCATAGACTTCTGCCAGACCAAATACTGAAACAGGGTCCAGCCCTGAATAGAGGGGAACTGGGGCAAATGGAAGCCGAGCTAGACCTGGATTTGGCCTCCTCCAGCGACTCTACTACAGCAGCAAATGCAGTCAAAGAGCCCAAAATATTTATATCTTCCGTAGATATTCATTCTGCCAATGAAGCAAATGCAAATGGAGGTTACTTGCTCCTGGATTCCACACAGTAGTAGTGAGAAGGGTTCCTTAATGGAGTAGCTCTGACAGTAACAAATGTTGCTGTCTCTTCTCTTTCACTTGCACTCCCGTGCCGAAGATTTCTCCATGCCTTAATGGAAGACTGGCTGAGTAACTAGTGGCCAGAAAGGTTGAGCTTTGTTTTGGATAGATGAGCCGTGACTCGGATTGGGCTCGCCTGAGGCAAGCTTCTGAAACATAACAGCAAGGGCTGCACCCTGTGCTAATGTTAGATTTGACTCATGTTTACACGCAGCTTTTTAAAGCTGTTCAAGACAGTCTTGCTCTGCTGCTTTCGTGACTGAACAAAGGCCAAGTTCTCTTCCCTTTCTCCTTCTTCTGCCCTCATCAGGGTTGCTGTCTATCCGGCTGGAAGAGTGTAACCAGAGGGGTGTAGCCCTAGGAGCAGTTGGAACTGCAAGCTGTACAGCTGTTGACTTGGTTGCAATATTCGCATTTGCACAATGAGGTGATTGGGGGGTGTAACTGAGAGCTGTGGAGCCAACCCAGAGTGAAGGTGGAATGATCGATGTGGAGAATGCATCCCCAAAGTGAAACTCCTGTAGAGTTTCGTATCTATGGAGACACCAATAGTAAAAACACACCACTCCGTCCCGCCCCATCCCACCTAGATTATTAGTTGAAGATTATTTAATATGCAGAGGTGAATCATAAGAATGTTTTTTAACGTGCCCAAGTGGGCCCTAATTCAACAGGTTATTGAGGGTCTGTAGGAATGGGTTCATTTTGCAAGTTAGACTCTTGATTTCTGAAGACTGGTGTCCCCACTGTTCTTGGTTGCTGCGCGTAACCTGGTCGGGCAGGGACGAAATCTTTCTAGTTTAAAGTGCATTCCCTTGTATACTAGCATTCAGGCTTAGGTCTTCAGTTTTTAACATGATCGTACATGAAGCACATTGCACAAAAACCTTCTCACAAGAGTACCCTTCTTGTGCAGCTGTTACTTTTGTGCAGCACTTAGCAATTTTCATTGACATTAAAAAAAATGTTCCAGAATCTTACACTAAAGCTAAAATGGCTGAGAGGATATCTAGCTCTTTGCAAAGCAGCTACTTATGGGTACACTTTTCTACGTAAAACGGTTAAAATTAACAACTTTGCTGTTATTCAGGCCTGTCGCTCCCTGAAGAACCCCCCATGACTAAGATGAGTCATTTTATTGTAATTGCAAGTGTGAGTATCTGCAGTGATTTCCTTTTTGTGGTCCCAGCACAGGTTGTTTATTGCTCCCTAGCTGAGAACTAGTATGGGTCCTGTTTTCACGTTCTAAACTAACCGATCGTGGCATAAATTCCCAAAAAACAATAGTCTAGGTGAACCTTGGGGCTATTCGGTGTCATTATGCATAAATGAACTAAGTTGAGCCCTATGGTCAGCCAGTGTGAATAATGCTGTGATTCTTTTATCCACTCCATCTTCTGTAGGAACCAGCAGGTTCCTTGTGGTATCTCCACTGATGAATTGGATACTGCTCTGTGAATGTGGATTTCAGATTTGAGGAATTGTAGTTTAGTGCAGAGACTTGGACCATGTACAACCATTTTTCTAACCAATTCTTGGGTTGAGGTTATGATGACCCGAGATGTCCTTCTATTTCTAGTGGTCCAGCACTTGTATGTATGTAACTCAGAGTTCAGTTCAATTTGTACCACAGCTCCTGGTGTTGGTTTAGTGTTTGAGGGTCAGCGGTCTGTTTTAACACCGATGCCTCAGTGATGGATGAATCCTAAATGTGAACACAAAAAAATGGGTAGAAAAAAGTTACCCAAATTATGGAAAACTGGATTTAATCCTTGTACATGTTTCTTGGGATCCCTGATTAAAATGTGGATCCCAGAAAATTTAATTGGACCATCTTTTGGTTATGATTGCTAGTTCTGTAATTTGGAAGAACTCCACTCCTTTATCTTGCATGATTATGGGTACTAGGTGGAAGAAATTGGTCTGATGTAACATTTGAGTATATCCTGGTGAAAGAAAGATTTCTGGAAGTGGTGAACAGATGACAATACTTATGCACATTTTCAGTACTGTAACTGTATATATTTCACAATGCTGCATGTGAGGCACATTTTGCCACAATGGATTTGAAGGGTCACCAATGTTCTACCTCCTCATAATCTGGCCCTGCACTGCCATGGGGAAATATCCTCTGACATCTTTTTTTTCCTGTTGCTCTCGTGATCTGCTTATATTTTATTTTCTGTGTGCACAGCCATCTCTGGCATCTGTTGTGTTTTGCGTTTTGTTTGAGTGCTTTTTGAAATTCCCAGCCTAATGTAACAGTGCTTTGAACTTCAAGGCATGGCACAGTTGTGTTTCATGGTAGACTTTAGAAAACACAGAAGTCAAGGCTGTGTACAGTTTCTAAAATTCTGTTGCATATAATAGCTAATCTTCAGATAAGATAATTGCTTAGCTGTTTATAGAATTTGCCATGAAACCTGTTGGCCTTTGAGGAGAAACTTGCAAGTGTATCATGCAGAGTGTTGGAAGGGTGTAGTGGTCTAGGACTGCAGTGATATGTTTTCCTCCCCCCCTCCCAATTTCAGAAGCAAAAATACAGCAGTCACAGTTCCATTCATACTAGAATGCCCAGCGTTAGGAAATTTTAAAAAATCCTGTTGCCGGAGGGTAAAATATTTGTTAAATCTGAATTTTAAATAGTTGCATTTCAAAAAGGAACAATTGAGCTAATATTAAATTAACTCACTGTTACTGGCTGCTTTGTGTTCAGTGAGGAACTAATGTTAACCAGTGTACAAGTGAAATCCATGCCACCTGTCCTGAAAACCCTTTCTCCCCTCCCCTGCAGTCAGTCTGAGGAAGGGTCCCAACCCGAAACGTCATCTATCCATGTTCCCCACGGATGCTCCCTGACACGCTGAATTACTCCAGCATTTTGTGTCTTTACTTAGTAAACCAGCATCTGCAGTTCTTTGGTTTCTATATTCTGTAAAATCAGTTTGTTTAGTCCTTTAAAAGGCTGAGAGGAGGGTGGAGCTGAAGGTGAAACTAATCGTTACTGATCACCATTGTTCTGTTTCTCTGTACCATTTTAAATCTTTTTTCCTGTTTTTAACTTAATTTTGTTTTGGTGCCCATTGCAAAAAAACTTTTCCAACCCCTTACACTGAACCTTTCCTTGATTTCCACATATCTGTTTTTGGAAAGTCAGATGAGGGGCAGCCACAGGGACAGATGAAGGGCAGCCCCAGTGATTGAACTTACTTGAATTTTTGCTACATCTGTTAAAACTTCGGGTAAACATAGTTTACTCTGTGTGTGCGTGTGTGTGTCAGGAATAAGAATGAAATCTGCGTTACCAAATGGGCAACCAATTTCTCGTGAGGCAACGTTTCACTTATTTGTTCTATGTTCTTTTTCATATCTCTCATTTCCCTCTCCTCTGACTCAGTCTGAAGGAGGGTCTCATCTCAAAATGTCACCTATTCCTTCTCTTCAGAGCTGCTGCCTGACCCACTGAGTTACTCCAGCTTTTTGTGTCTATCTCGTGAGGCAACTTCAGTTCACAGCACCTGCACCTCTCAACGGCTCGCGTAATCATTCCTGACGTGGGAAAGTTTATTTTTCATTCCCCTTTCACCTGCAGCATTCCAAAGTTTTTGTTGTTGCTTCTCTTCTAGGCATCTTGCATTTCCCTTCGCATTTAATTTCACAATAAAGCCTTGCTGCAGCTAATGGAAAACGAAAAGATTGGAACCTTGCAGCTTGAGAAACGTGGGCACCAGCTTGAAATGCAGAGCAAAATATAATCTATGCACTGTGGCAGATGTAGCCTGTCTTTAAACAGTTATTTAAAAATTAGTTTTAGTGCTAATTTTAAGTTTATCTGTAGACTGCTTAGCCAATATACAAGCTAAGGGAGTGGATTATCTGCCACTTATATAAGTGATTATTCACAGGTAAATTTGTATTTGAAAATACTTTTGGATTGTATTCCCATGTGATCATGATCATGCGATCATTGGCTTCATGGCTGGCACATATATTGTGTGTGAAGGCCCAGGTCCTATCATCTGATGACTGTAGTTCGGGTTCAACCTCTAGCCTAGTCCATAGAAAATGTACCTTCCTATCAATTGCTCAGACCGAAAACTAGAAATTTGATTAATTGTTTAATCATGACGATGACATTGAGAATTGAAGGAAAGTAGTAGCTTTGTCAATTGCTTCCCCTCTAATCCAAGTGAGAAAATTGTGGACTTAATCACTACTTGAAGACACGAGTCCATAATTTAGTCAAACCCAACCATTGTTTACGGAGTTGATATTCTTTGGGTAGGTGTGAGGTAGGCATTAGAAACCAGTACGTCAATGACGGGGAGAGATCTCGTGCTGTCCTGGCCAACATTCCTCCCTTAACTGGATATTACACTCAATGTTGATGAGCTCTTGGTTACCCAAATTGGCTGCTTTTATTTGCCTACATAACAATCACTGCGTTACAAGATAATTGTAAGTGTGAAGCTCCTTGAGACATTCAAGAGATGTAATTAGGTGCTATGTGAATGCAATTTTTTAAATAAATGTAACAAACAAGGTATTTATCAGTGTAACAAATTCTGTGAAAAAATGGATATAAGCTGGACTGTGTGAAGATTCCAGAGCATGATTGAAACATTTAATAAGGAAAAACTCCTTAATGTTATTTCACAATGTAGAAAACATGACTTTTTTTTAAATTCATGGTGTGTTCAAGTGCTTGTCTGCATAATGGAAGTTTTCCTTTCACGTCGTTGTAGTTCCTTGTGACTAAAGGATATCTTTTTTAAATGGCAAATATTGATTTGCTACTGAATTTATCTAAGCCAGTTTGTAAAGTAATACCAGTGTTATTTGTATTTTTAATATTTTTCAATGAAAGGTGCATCACCTAATGGTGAGAATTATTTTTAGTATGAATACTCTGTAAATACAGCAAACTCATTAAAAAGCATGTTTGCTGCAAAATGTTTTATTTGGCTAGGTGTTGATCTTATTCACATCCAAGCGACAAGAAATTTAGTGTCTGATTAGTGATCTCCACAAGCTTTGACCTCTCGCTCTCCACCGTAACTCCTGTCAATTTTAAACATTCCTGTTCACCTCAAATCTATAATGCATTTTCACCATACATTTTCACCACTACATCTCCACTGTAACTATATGTAATTAAAATGAAGAGTTGGGCTTTTAGAGTTTAGAGATACAGCGCGGAAACAGGCCTGTCGGCCCACTGTGTCTGCGGTGACCAGCGATCCTCGCACATTCACACTATTCTACACGCTGGGGACCATTTACAATTTCACCAAACCAATTGACCTGTGGGAGGAAACCGGAGTACCTGGGGTACACAGCTACACAGTCACCGATAGAAGATACAAACTACAGACAGCACCTGTAGTCAAGATCAAAACTGGGTCTCTGGCGCTGTGAGACAGCAACTGTACTGCTGTGCCACCGTGCTGCTGGGGATAAACTCCGCCTGTAAGTGACAGCTTTCAAATGGCCCTTCTGGTAGTTGAGGCTGTGGGTCCACTCAACAAGGATTGTGGGACCAGACTACAGATAAATTCCTGACATGGAGAAGTTCAAATCAAGAACAGCACTGGTCAGCAGAATCTCTGACGGACATGGATAGGTGACACTTCAAGGTGTGAAGACGGATCCCAATCCGAAACAACACTTAGCAATGGCAGTCAGAAGAGGGATCCCCACTCAAAACATTGTTTATCCATGTCCTCCAGACATGCTGCCTGACCTGTTGAGTTACTACAGTATTTGTGCTCTACAAGATTCTAGCATCTGCAGTTCCTTTTGTCTTGGAAGTTCATAGCAAAGGAGCATAACATTGGAGCGAGTGGTAGACTGGAAGATTTCCATAAAAACCCATCTGCTTTATTAAAGTCCCTCAGAGAATGAAATTTGTCATCCTTATCCTGTCCAGCCAGTGTGTGATTCCACACCCACCAATGTGGCTGACTGACTTCCCCTCAGAAATGGCCAGCAATCAACTTGGTGCAAGGACTTGTTAGGCATGGGTATTAGACTCTGCTCTACAATCAATGGCCACAGTCTGTATAGGGAGAAATGAGGACAAAAGCTCCACTTTGAATCTTGGTTGGACCATTATTGAATGGAGGGATGTGGCACTGTCACTTATCTGAGGATAATCGAGACGACATCACTACCCAGAAGAACGAATGGAGCATTGGGCGGAAAACTCCCCAAGAGCTCTGGTATGTTCAAATGTGCTGGAAACTGCTAACAAGCTGGCCAAACCAAGCATCAAAGAACCAAATGAAGCAGCAGGTCCTTGCTAATAATAAAATCAGAGATGGCATCCAACTATTAAACATGGGATAGTTTTGTTTGGAGTTACAGTGTGGAGGCAGGGCCTTTGGCCCACCTATCTATGCCGACCATTGATCTGTTTACACTAGTTCTATGTTATCCCACTTTCTCATTCACTCCCTACACACTTGTGGCAATTTACAGAGGCTAATCAACCTCCAAATCAGCACGTCTTTGGGATGTGGGAAGAAACCCATGCAGTCACAGGGAGAATGTTCAAACTCCATGCAGACAGCCCCCGAGGTCAGGATTGAACCTGGGTCTTTGGTGCCGTGAAGCAGCAGCTCCAGCTCCTGCACCACCCATCTCACTAAGATATAGATATTCAGTCCAAACCTGATGGAGGACTTGGTCCATCAAACTTACAATGTTATGGCACTTCAAGAATAGAAGTGACTATTACAGTGGAATCTCCCTCCTGAGAATTACAGTGAATGTAACCAGAGCCTCCAGTTAATTTTAGGACAGTAAGGTCAATGTTAACAAAATTGATTCTAAGGAAAGATTATGCAGATTAGTAGCATGAAAGGTGATCTTATTGAAATGTGTAACTATTCTGAAGGGGGTGGTCAGGGAAGATATTCAGATAGGATCATGCATAGGAAAGGTTTAGAGGGAGATGGGGCATCTTGGTAGACATGGACAAGCTGGGCCAAAGGGCATGTTTCTATGCTATATGACTGACCAAGATGCTACTTCCCCTCGTTCGGATAATCTAGAACTAAGGGAAATAGCCTTGATTCAATTTGGAAACGAGTAAGATATATTTTCAAAGATATATTTCCAATGAATGAATATATATCTCTATTCAAGGCTGAGATAGATATTTAGACTTTAGGGGGGGGGGGGGGGGGGATCGGGGAATGGAGAACAGGGAGAAGTGAACTGAGTGAGGCCAGCATCAGTTTAGCCATGAAAATCAAACAAGAAACATCTGCAGATGCTGGGAATTTGTCCCACCCACTGCCCTCCCCCACTTCTCTACCAGCTGGACTAACTTGTTTTTGCTTTCTTGGTTCTGATGAAGGGTTTCAAACCTGAAACATTTAGAACTTCTCTTTCCACAGATGCTGCCCGGCTGCTGAGTTTAAGCATTTTCTGTTTTTATATCAGATTAACGATGAACTTTTGAATGGCAGATCAGGTTTAAGAGGTTGTCCCACCGACTCCTGGTCCAGTTTCTGATGTTACCGGGCGAGTCAATGTGATATTGCCTGCAGAGCAGCTTCAACAGAAATGCAGAGAACAGACATGCCGATATTAACCCAACAACCGCATGTAACTTCTCTAGCTCTTTGTTAACATGTTGCTGGTCCTGCTACACTAGTCAAAGGATGTGTTGAATAAATATCAGACCAATGAAGGTTTGGATAATACCAATTTGCAAATAGGATAATCAAAACCGTGTGTGGAGGAATGGGATAAGACAATATACCACATTCAATAGACCAAGAATGATGTGAGTTGCCAGGTTAATGCTAAGGCACCTGTGATGAATGATATTATTGACCAAGTCCCAAAAGCTGTTCAAGCCAAGAGTATCAGGACCCATTAGGGGTCAATCTCTCATTGAATCCTGTGCGCGGTCAGGATTTGTTCCTTGTTCTATATATGTGTCACCCCAAGTTAAACAGCGTAGAAACAGGCTCTTGGCCCAACTGCATCTATACCTAGCGTTATGTTTATCTATACTAATCCCATTTGCCTGCATTGACCCCATATCCCTCTACGCCCTCCTCATTCAAATACCTGTATAGATGCCTGTTAAATGTTGTTCCTGCTTCTGTCTTCACCACCTCAGCTAGTTCATTCAAGATAACTACTCTGTGTGAAAAGTCACCCCTCCACCCCCCTGATGATCTTTAAGCCTTCTCCCTCACCCCTTCAATATATGCTCTCTAGTTTTCGACACCCCTATTATATCAAATAGACATTGGCTATCTACTCTAGCTATGCCTCTTACAATTTTATATACCTGTATTATATATCTTGGCCTCCTTCCCTCCAGGAAACCCCTCCCCGTTCCACTCACAGGACTTTGTCACTGAACCCTAGTCAGTTCTATCTGCTACATGTAAAAGGAAAAAAAATCAGTTCACCACTCCAATGACTTACAGGTATGTAGGTTAATTGACTGGGTAAATGTAAAAAAATTGTCCCTCGTGTGTGTAGAGGATAGTGTTAATGTGCGGGGATTGCTGGGCGGCGCGGACTCGGTGGGCCGAAGGGCCTGTTTCCGAGCTGTATCTCTAAATCTAAAAAAATCTAAACCATATTTTTAGGCTGCTATTGTCAATTGTACTAAGCTACAGTGAAAAGGAAAACTGTACATTAATACAATCAAGGCAAACTTGTACATAAGGTAGAGCAAAGAGTACAGAATATAGTTTTCAACATTGTGGCATAACAGCTCCAGAGACAAAGTTCATCATTCCTTCTCTCCAGAGATGCTGCCTGACCTGAGTTACTCCAGCATTTTGTGATACCTTCGATGTCCGCAACGAGGTAGATTGGAGAATTGGGACTGCACCCGAGCTTATTTAAGAACCATTCAAAAGCCTGATAACAGGAGAAGAAGGCAGTTCCTGAGTCTGGTGGTGTGTACATTCATTCTCCATATCAGGAGCAAGAGGAAGTAGTAATGGCTGGGGTGGGAAAGGTCTTTGCGATGCTGGTTGCTGTCCTGCGGCAATGTGAGGTGTAGATGGATACAGTGGTGGAGTGTCTGGTCCATGCGATGGACTGGGCTACATCCACAACCCTGTAATGTTTTTACTTCTTTGGCAGGACTGTTCCCAAACCAAGCTGTGCTGCAACCTAACAGTATGCTTTTTATGGTGCACACTTAGAAACATAGAAAATAGGTGCAGGAGTAGGCCATTCAATATGATCATGGCTGATCATCCAGCTCAGTAGCCTGTACCTGCCTTCTCTCCATACCCCCTGATCCCTTTAGCAAAAAGGGCCACATCTAACTCCCTCTTAAAGATAGCCAATGAACTGTCCTCAACTACCTTCTGTGGCAGAGAATTCCAGACTCACCACTCTGTGTGAAGAAATGTTTTCTCATCTCGGTCCTAAAAGACTTCCCCCTTATCCTTAAGCTGTGACCTCTGGTTCTGGACTCCCCCAACATCGGGAACAATCTTCCCGCATCTAGCCTCTCCAACCCCTTAAGAATTTTATATGTTTCTATAAGATCCCCCCTCAGTCTTCTAAATTCCAGCGAGTACAAGCCCAGTCTATCCAGTCTTTCCTCATATGAAAGTCCTGCCATCCCAGGGATCAATCTGGTGAACCTTCTCTGTACTCCCTCTAAGGCAAGAACGTTTTTCCTCAGGTTAGGAGACCAAAACTGCACACAATACTCCAGGTGCGGTCTCACCAAGGCCCTGTACAACTGCAGCAGAACCTCCCTGCTCCTAAACTCAAATCCTCTTGGGTTTTGAGGACCAAGCTTTGTGTTAATTGTTCACTGCTCGGTGTTGGACCTCGCTGTACCTTTAGGCCTGTTTAAACTCTAAACGTTTCCCAGTAAATTCAGTCACAAAGTGGATGGATTCCACAAACCCACACCATTGACAGCGTTGGTCAGCTAATCCAGGAACTGAAAGTTAATCTCCAGAGCACTGCTGCATGCAACCTGCGAGAACAATGGGAACAGTAACTAACATGGAAATTATTATTAACCATTCTCCATAAACACAAGTATCTTAGACAAATAAGAGGGTTGTTCTGAGTGCCATTTCAAGAATCGAGTTGTCAATAAAGAGCTTTGTGGCCCATTGGGAGATGGGATATTGTGAAGTACTGTGCCAAAGGTCTATTGTGGGGTATTTCCTGAGAACCTCAAAGCCATTCCTCAGTCAATTCAATTAATTCTACATGATTTTAAAAGCTAGGTATAAATGAGGTAATGGGAGCAGACAACATCCCAGTGAAAGCACGGAATGTTGAGTCATCGTTTCATCACACCATCTAATTGACGAGAAGGAAATTTGCCCAGTACATTGCTGTTCACAAAACAACAGAATAAAATCAATTCAGCTTATTGATGCCCAATCAGTCTACTCTCAATCACCAGCAAAGTAATGGAACATGTCATTAACTTGCTTATTGATATCCAGTTTGGCTTTCACCGGGACCCACTCTTGAAAAATTCAATACGGCCTTGGTTCAAACATGGAGCAAAAAGCTGAATTTCAGAGATGAGTTGTAAGTGACTGCCCTTGAAAGCGAGGCAGGTTTACACAGGAATCTCTTAAAGCTGAAGTTGATGGCCATCAAAGCCTACAGAGTGCACCAGCTACAAAGAACACCCGGATTTCCTTATCAAAGTTAGGAGAGGGACGGTGGTTCGCTGGACGATCTGGATGGAGGCAACAGCTGCAATGGGTCTTTATAGCCAGTTGCAAGTGGACTTATAGGAAAATGGCACCAAAACCTGGCGACTCTTGTATATGTCGCAGTGGGCTATTCCTATGGATTATGTACTTAAACAATATATAACATGCCCAATATATAGAAATATATGGTAATTTACTGAATGGTATGCAAAAAATAATAGTTTCTTGGTACATATGATAATAAAGAATCCAATAACATCTTCCAAACCCCTAGTACCAAGAACGACAAGAACAGCAGGTGCATGGAAATGCCACGTAGTGTTTCCCTTCCAAGTCGCATGTCACCTTGATTTGGAAATATATCACTATTCCATCACCCTGGGTGATTGCTGGGTCTATATCCTGGAACTCCCTGCCCCGAAAGCACTGATTCACCACTATCACCAGAGATGCAGCAGTGATTCACAGTGCCAGCACACTATCGCCTTCCCAAACGCAGTGAATGCTGGTTTTGCTGGCGACACTCAGACTGCACAAAATTGTTTTCCCAAAGTCGTCTAGGCCGGGGAGGTTAGAGGCAGGAAGTCAGATGATAACACTTCCAGGAATACATTCAGAGTTGGCAATGGTACTGCCTTACCAAAATAAATAACCAGCGCAGAACAGAAGTTTTAAACTAAATGTCACACACACTACTACAGTCCAGAAACGGAATCATTCCCACTTTGTGGCCCAGTGCTGTTTGCAAACTCATACCATATCTGTAGGTTCAGTAGGCTGTGTTTACATTTTGCCTATCTGAATCCAATCAGCCCTGCACCACACATCCAGCCTGCAATAACCTTCCTGTGCTTTTGATGATTCAGAATTAGAATGCAAGACTCATCTCCTAATGTCAGACCTTCTCCATCTTTGCCACTGATCTGGATGAATTATGTTTGGAATTTAATTGGAAACAAATTCTGACGCAAGAACATTTTTTAGATATGATTCTGTGTCTATTCCTCATGTGTGGTTTGAATACACTACTGGTGTGTCTGGACTTGCAAGAAAATCTCTCTTCCTGGGCAGGGCAGGCAAGACATGACCATGAAGGGCAGAGTTTAACATGTGTGTAACCAATGGGCAAGGTAATAATATTCTCCCCGCAGATTTATTTGATAATTCTCCTCACAGGAGCGTGCAGACTTCTTTGGCACCGAAACTGAGATTAAAGATCAAATCTGTTGTTATCTTCTTCCCTTCTCTTAGCTCACCCACCAGGCCAAACTATTGATAATTTTAAAAGTTGTAGAGCTTCTTCCCTCCCGGGGAAGAAGCTAGATTAGAATGCACTATTTAAAAAGAAATATGGGTTGCCCGTTAAAAGGCAGAGTAAAGTTGACTTTTTTTTTGTCTCTGAGGATTGAGTCTTTGGAACTCTTTTCCACAGCAGGGAAAGCAGAATCGTTAATTACTTCTATAGCAGAGGTAGATAGATATTTAATAACCTTTCACTCCCTTGTTTATCACAGGAAGGCAGGAATATGGAATTGAGGTTACGTTCAGATCGGCCATCATTTTATTGAAAGAAGCTGAGAAGCCTCCTACTGCTCAATTCCCCTCCAGTCCCTAGTCATGCATCTTTCTCCAGTTTCTCACCTGCTCTAACCTCTCCACAATCTTGCCATTCGCTGCCTTAACATTGCACTCACTGGCTATCCAGTTCTTTAATGGCATGGTGTGGACTGACATTGTTAAATATTCTTGCTCAATCAGTACAACAAGCCCTTTCACCTCCAAATCTGCCATCATTAACATTGTCTTTGTTGTGGATTTTTTGATGTTGAGTGTCCAAGTGAACTAACTGCATCCAGGTCTATCCCCCTCATTTCTCTAGACACCTCCTCTCTCTAAATGATCAGTCTGTGGGTTGATGTTCAGGGAGAGCAGAAATGTCTTCCAACTAAATCGAAGCCTTCGTCTGCATTGTCTGTTGTAGCCACTGCTCCTAGCAAACAGCTTTACCCACTGTCTGCCAACTACCTGAAACGGTTTAAATTCCATTTGGAATATTTTGGAGGACCAAGAACCAAGAACCCAGCCACTTCATAATGTTGACAAGCAATCTCAGCCCGTTAGTTATGTAAGTCACATTGGTGTTATCATTAATTACCTTGATAACATTGACTAACGTCCCTGCTTCAGCCCCACAACAACCGATACTCTCCAGATCCTCGGATTGAATGCTCCAGCTCATAGAATCACAGAGTGATACAGTGTGGAAACAGGCCCTTCGGCCCAAGTTGGGACCAACATGTCCCAGCTACACTAGTCCCACCTGCCTGTGTTTGGTCCATATCCCTCCAAACCTACTTTAGAGCTACCTCTACTTGGACTACATCTAAATCTCCATTGCTGGTTTCCGAATGCAGCTTCACCTCAACATGTTGTGCTCCAGCCCTCGATTGTCTTCTTACTTATACATTTCAATGCATAGGTGTGGAAGTTAAAGATGGGCTGAACCAACCTAATGAACGGGAGAAAACCAACTAACAAAAGGTGAGCCCCATCCCACTCATTTTATGTTACAATCAATCTTGTTTTAATAGCTTGTGAAATTTGTAACTCTGGTAGAAATTGGCAAGATTCCTTAGAGAATATTGTGCCTGGTTGCTGCTGTGTTCAGGAGATTTCTGATTTCCTTCATTCAGCTAATCAGGAAGAGTGACTGGGGCCTGCCTATTCACCTCGCACTGGTAGAGCAAGCCGAACCAAGTCTGCAAGTCAATTTCCATCATATTGCTGAGGACAGCCAGAGTGCCAGGGGTGAAGTTGTTGAATTTGGCCAGGATATCTTTCTCAAACAGTAAGTATGTAGATGGCCTTACTAGAGAGCGGGGAGTACTCCACAATCTGGGAAATTAGGCAGGGAAAGTGACTGAAGTGTCAGTGAGGGAGTACTTTGGATGCAGTGACCATAATTCTATTAGTGTAAATAGTGATGGCTAAAGACAGGATTGGTCCATAAGTTAAAATCCTAAACAAGTACATTTTTACTTGCAGCAGCAACATGACAGGATTATAAACACAGGACTCAATATATATAATAAACAAAAAAAGTTCAATAAATAATAAAACCCTATATAATGCAAAAAAGTACAAAGCCCAAAGTTCCTAGTGCAAGCAAGGCAGTTCGTAGTTTTTTTTTTAGATTTAGATTTAGAGAAACAGGCCCTTCGTCCCACCGGGTCCGCGTCGCCCAGCGATCCCCGCACATTAACACTATCCTACACCCACTAGGGACAATTTCTTTTTTTTAACATTTGCCCAGCCAATTAACCTACAAACCTGTACGTCTTTTGGAGTGTGGGAGGAAACCGAAGATCTCGGAGAAAACCCACGCAGGTCACGGGGAGAACGTACAAACTCCGTACAGACGACGCCCGTAGTCAGGATCGAACCTGAGTCTCCGACGTTGCATTCGCTGTAAGGCAGCAACTCGACCGCTGTGCCACCGTGCCGCCTCTCAGTTGGAGAGAGGAGAAAAAAATAAAGAAATGACCAGCTCCGCTCGGCTGGTCACGGCCCGAAACGTCACCCATTCCTTCTCACCAGAGATGCTGCCTGTCCTGCTGAGTTACTCCAGCATTTTGTGTCTATCTTCAGTTTAGTTGGAGTTCTTAGTGTTCAATAGCCTGATGTTTGTTGGGAAGAAGCTGTTCTTAAAGGATGTTACAGTTTTCAAACTCCTATACCTTCTTCCTGATGGCAGGAGTGAAATGAGGTCAGTGCCCGTGAAAGACCAGGCAGTGTCCACCACTTTTTATAATCTCCTTCATTCATGGGCATTCAAGTTGCCCAACCAGGCTGTGATGAACCAGTCAATTTGTTCTCTTTCGATACAGTTACAGTTCGAGAAAGTATTTGTCGACAAACCGAATGATTACTTAGGATTCAAAGAGAACCTAGGACCAGAAGTGAACATGTTGAAAATAAAGGAAAAAGGAATAATCTGATGACAAACACATGGTCATATGGAGCTAAAGAGAGAAGAGGCCCGAAACGTGAAGTTGAAGGAAGGAATATAGATCGAGGGCAGTGGAGATAGGGGAAATGGTTGTTGTTGGTCAGTTACTTAAAACTGTTCATCTGCTAACCATCAGTTCTTATGTTTAATTAACATGCAAACTGTGTTAATTTGTATGTTAATATATTAACAATTCTACTGTTTCTGCTCCCAAACACACACACACAGCAGAATTATTACCAATAGCCCACGTTGTGCGCCAAGATGCCCACATAAAGACAGATCAAGCATGAAATTCCAAAATCTAACTGCAAGACGTTGGCTGGTATAAAAAGAATGTGAAATATAAGCTGCAAACTTACTCACTGGAGTAATAAAGAAAGATCTGCAGATGCTGGTTTATATCAAAGATAGACACAAAACGCCGGAGTAACTCAATGGGTCAGGCAGCATCCCTGGACAAAAGGAATAGGTGACATTTCGGGTCAGGACCCTTACTTGAAACCTCACCTGTTCATATTTTCCAGCAATGCTGCCTGACCCACTGAGTTACTCCAGCACTTTGTGTCTATCTTTATTCACTGGAAACAGAGACAAAATGCTTTCCCTCTCCCTCCCCCACCCATTGTTTTCCGACTAGTTTCACTATCCTGATTGATTTTACTGTTTGTATGCCTTCCCCTCAGCTACCAATGAACCATTCTACATTTCCTTACCATCGTCTGCTTTGATCTGTCATTTTCACACTTTACCATTACCCAGGACTTCCTTCTCCTTCTTACACATGGACTGAAAGTTCTCAATAGAGACCAAGAGTACACACTAGTAGGATGACTGGACCCTATTGAGTAGGAAGGAACTGCAGATGCTGGTTTAAGCCGAAGATGGACAGAAAATGGTGGACAGGCAGCATCTCTGGAGAGAATGAATGGGTGACGTTTTGGGTCGAGACCCTTCTTCAGACTAGTTCTCTCCAGAGATGCTGCCTGTCCCGCTGAGATACTCCACCATTTTCTGTCCATCTTTGGTTTAAGCCAGCATCTGCAGTTCCTTCCTACTCTATAGGGTCCAGTCATCCTACTAGTTTCACTGTCATCCTGCTCAGTTTCACTGCTTGTATCCACTCGTTATCACCTTCTCCACAGCCAACAATGGACCATTGTGGGCTCCACCTTTCCTTGACCCTCTGGCTGGCTTTGATTTCTTCCTTGCATATCTTTCATTCATTTGTTCTTTACATCTTTTCATACCTCTAGTTTCCTTCTCCCCTAGGGTTGTCAACTTCCTCACTCCCAAATAAGGGACAAAGGGTGACGTCACCGCCCCGCGCCCCATGTGACCTCACCCAGCCAGCGGCCACGTACTCCCGCTCCACCACTGGCGGCCGCCCAGCCACATTCCCAATCTCGTTGAACCCTGTACAATGACAATAAAGATATATCATCCCTGTCCCGCCTGCTAATGGTCCAAAACGCCGCAGCGGGACTCCTGACGGGTACCCGTAAAAGGGACCACATCACCCCGATTCTGGCCTCTCTCCACTGGCTCCCTGTACAGTACAGAATCAACTTCAAGCTCCTCCTATTCACATACAAAGCACTAAACGGGCTTGCCCCCCCCCCCAGCCCCCCCCACCCACATCTATATCAAAAATCTTCTAACCCACCACTCTATCTTCAGGTCCCTCAGGTCGGCCGACTTGGGGCTACTCACTATCCCACGGTCAAGGCTTAAGCTCAGGGGTGACCGCGCTTTTGCAGTTGCAGCTCCTAGACTGTGGAACAGCATCCCTCTCCCCATCTGAACTGCCCCCTCCATCGACTCCTTTAAGTCCAGGCTCAAAACCTATTTCTACTCCCTAGCGTTTGAGGCCCTCTGAGGGGGCGCTGTGAACTGTTTATGTATGTGCTGTTATGTTTGTGTGCCATTGTATGTTCGCTTCTTAGTACCTGAACTGATGTACAGCACTTTGGTCAACGTGGGTTGTTTTTAAATGTGCTATACAAATAAAATTGACTTGACTATATTGTATTGTGTTGTAATACGGGATAGATGGGAACCCTATTCTCCCCTGACTCTCAGTGTGAAGCAGGGTCTAACCCAGATACCTGTTCCTTTTCCTTTTCTCCACAGATGCTGCCCGACCCAGCTGAGTAACTCTACCTCGTCCTTCCCTGTTGCAGGCGGCGGCTTGCATTGATCCCGCGAAGCCGATTGGTCGATCTAGTTGCTAGGGTGGGCTCGGTCCAATCACAGGGCGGAGGGGCAGGCCGTAGGCAGAGAGTCGGGCGGCGATTGGAGAGAGTCAGGCGTCCATCACCGGCGCCTGTCCAATCGGCGGCAGCCGCTTGAGTTTGAATGGGGTCCGCGCGCCGCGCCGGCCGTTGGAGGCTGGAGTTTAAATCTCGGCGAGCGAGCGAGCGCGCGCTTTCTCCTCCTCCTCCTCCTCCACCTCTGCCGCCGCCGACGAGAATAAACAGCGGAGAAAAGTTTTCCACAAGTTTTCCTGCGCGGCCGCTGGGAGCGCAGGGCTACTCCGGGCGGACTTTCTGAGGTGTTCTAAGTTGCGGCAGTTGGGAAGTTTTCTTTTTCTCCTCCCGGTCGACGACGGGCCGCGGGAGAGGAGCCGGGATGGCGGCGGCCGCGGACAGCAGCAGCAGCAGCAGCATCACCAGCCGCATCAGGAACCTGCTGCGCTCCCCGTCCGCCCTCGGCCTCAGGAGGTCGCGGCCGGCCGCCAGGGACGTCGCAGAGCGGGTGAGAAGGCGCGGGCACGGGAGATGGGGAGGGGGGGCAAATGGGGGGGGGGGGGGGGGGTGCAATTTGGGTGGGGGATGCAAATGGGGTGGTGGGCGGGCAAATTGGGTGGGGGGCAAGTGGGCAGGACTGGGAGGTCAAGAGGGTAGGTGGGTGGTACTGGGAGGTCAGTGGGGTAAGTGGGCAGGACTGGGAGGTCAATAGACAATAGGTGCAGGAGGAGGCCATTCGGCCCTTCGAGCCAGCACCGCCATTCAATGTGATCATGGCTGATCATTCTCAATCAGTACCCCGTTCCTGCCTTCTCCCCATACCCCCTGATTCCGCTATCCTTAAGAGCTCTATCTAGCTCTCTCTTGGATGTATTCAGAGAATTGGCCTCCACTGCCTTCTGAGGCAGAGAATTCCACAGATTCACAACTCTCTGACTGAATTTTTTTTCCTCATCTCAGTTCTAAATGGCCTACCCCTTATTCTTAAACCGTGGCCCCTGGTTCTGGACTCCCCCAACATTGGGAACATGTTTCCTGCCTCTAATGTGTCCAACCCCTTAACAATCTTATACGTTTCGATAAGAGGCTAGGTGGGTGGTACTGGCAGGTCAAGAGGGTAAGTGGGTGGTATTGGGAGGTCAGTGGGTAGGTGGGTGGTACTGGGAGGTCAGTGGGGTAGGTGGGTGGTACTGGGAGGTCAGTGGGGTAGGTGGGTGGTACTGGAAGGTCAGTGGAGTGGGGTAGGTGGGTGGTATTGGAAGGTCAGTGTAGTGGGGTAGTTGGGTGGTACTGGGAGGTCAGTGAGTAAGTGGGTGGTACTGGGAGGTCAATGGGGTAGGTGGGTGGTACTGGGAGGTCAAGAGTAAGTGGGTGGTACTGGGAAGTCAGTGGGTAGGTGGGTGGCGATGAGATGGGGAGGCAAGTCTTGTGGTTATGAGGTCAGCAAGTGGGCAGTGCTGGGAGTTCAGTGGGTAGGGCTGGGGAGAGTGGTGGGTTTTGGAGTCAGTGGGCAAGTGGATCTGGGGAGATGGAAAATGGGTGGGGTGGATGAAGTCACAGGGGCAAATAGGGGTTAGGAAGGTCGGGACAGTTTGGACACATTGGGGATGTAGCTTGGGTTTTGGGGGATGTGGATGGGGGATTGGGGTGGACAGGAAGAGTGACTGAAGGAGGAGGATGAGGATCATTTTGAATTTTGAAAAGGGGGGGGGGTGTTTGAGGGATGAGGTCTTCTTATCGAGTCCACATCACAAGATTAGAAATTGTTCAGCCAGAGCTGAACACACTTCTCGGCATCTGCATACAATGGTGTCTTGCGCTTCTTGTGCGTTGTGGTGGAAAGATTGGTGGAAACAGGGTCGCGACATAAATGCTCTTTCCTTGACCCCGAGGGAAGAGGTAGTCTAGGGGTTAGTAGAAGGAGTGGGGGCTAAGTGGTGGGGATTGAAGAAGAGGTTTTGAGCTCTGAGTGCAGAAAATGGACACGGCATCTTTTAGCAGTTGATGTTACTGGTCTAGGAAGAGGTGTGGTTGTGAGTAGATGGGCTTGTGATCCTTTGGCTGGGCGATGAAGATTATGGGGTTTGGGGGTGTAGTGGTTCTTTGGTGTTGCGGTTGATGGGGGTGTTTGGGGTTGGGAGGCTTGGCAAGGTTGTCAGGTTAAGGAACAAAGGGCAATGGGCTTAATGGCAATGGAGTATGTGTATGGCAGCTTGAGTGGAGGCAGTTGGCAAGGGGATTCTAGGAGTTTCTGTGGAGGATTGGTGGGCAAGAGTCTGGTGTAGTTTAGTTTCCGTGAATGGTAACAACCCCTCCACCTTTGCAGGATATTTATGGTGGAGTGACAGTAATGCTATTGATGATAAGAGTAAATGTTAGATTCTTGTTGGCAGTCATTGCTGCCTCTATTGGCATAATTATTAGTTTCCACTTGTCTTTTCATGACTGAATGTTGTATAATTATTGCATTCAGCTTTGGAATGTTCTTTGTTGAGAAATTAAACATGGTGTGGTCATCAGAAAATTTCCCCACTTTATGATGGTAGAAATGTCATTCTTCTTGCGTTTGAGGCAGCAGAAGTTATGAAGCTGCTTCTGCTGCTGCTGTCTCTGTTTGTTGACATTCGCCTGACTGAGATCAGTTGACAGGGCTCACCACGAGGAGGTCGACAGCGTGAGTGTCATTGGTAACACAACTGAAATTGGTACGGTCCAACACACTGCACAGTTGCCATCTCCGAGGTCTGGAATTGTTGATATACTTTAACGACAATCACCTTGTATGCAATATGACTCAAATTATTGCAGTGTTCACCACTTGATGCCTGTTGTTTTCTGTTTTACTGGGGTTCTGTGATATCATGTTCCATCAAATACTGTCTTGATGTCTGTGCCAGTTGCTCTTATCTGTCATCAGGGATTTAACTGTTTTGTCCATGTTTGGACCAAGACTTTGGTGTCTGCAGCTGAGAGGTAATGGTGGAAACGTGGCGTAAACTTAGCAGAGGCAGATGAAATGGGATCTGGGGGTGGAGTACTGAGCTGATATACCAGGAGGTTGAGGTGGACAATCATGGAAGACTGGTATGTCTGTATTACTTCCCACACAAAACAATTTACTGGAGGAACTTAAGACAGACAGCATCAGTGGAAGGAAATGGGTAGCTGATTTTTTTAAAAGGTTTAAGACCCTTCCTCTGGACTGAAAGAGTGGAGAGGATGTAACTAGTATGGTGGGGTTGGGGTAATAGCTAAACACAATAGGTGAATCCAGGTGAGGAGGAATGGATTGGTGGATGGAATGGGGTGGAGCAGAGATGGGTAGGAATAACAAAAGGCTGGAATGCCCACGGTGAGACTGTGCAGACCAAGTGACTGCTTTGCTGAGCATCTGTGCTCTGCCCGCATGGGCACCTGAAGCTCCTAAATGCTAGCCATTTCACTCCCCCTCTTTACTCCACACTGACCCAACGGCCCTCTGCCTCTTTCATTGCCATTCTTTACGACAACACACTGTTCCCACTCACTCAGTTTCTTCCTCACCCATACCATCTACCCATCGCCCACACACTCTTCTCGTCTGGACTCCTTTTCCTCCTTCATTCCCACCAGGTCATATCTTCCCTTATTCGGTCCCATGCTCCACGTTCCTTTCCCGATTCCATCACCTGCAGCTTCTAGTAACTCCAGTAATCACATCCCAGTCTCTGATAACCTGAAGTCACACAAAAGTCAGATTGGGCAAATATATATTTTCTATGATGAACAGTTAATGTGCTAATCATTTTCTAGAATTTTGTACATTATGGAATAATAGAATGTTGTTGGAGATTGGTGAGCTTTACCCTGCTACTTTTCAAAACAACAACAAAAATTACAGACTATTTCTGTGGGACAAATACTAGAGGCTACTATGAACGATGAGGTAACAGAACACTTAGAAAATATCAACCAGATTAAATAATGTCACTATGGATTTCTGGAAGTGACATGGTGTATATCAAACGTACCAGAGTTCTTTGAGGATGTAGCCCTGGATGACAATATGCATAGGAAAATAAGTAATGCATAATAATGATACATTATTTATCACATTACTTAATAGCCAGCATTAATCATTAATAGTATTGCATATACAATGAATAATTAATAAATGGTGATGTAAATGTAAATAAATGGTGATTAATATTGATGTATTTTTGTCTATTTTGCTATTTTTAGTGTGTTTTAAAAGTATGTGTTAATGTTCTCTGGTTTGTTTTATGTGGGGGGGGGTCGGGGGAAACTTTTTTCCAATCTCTTACCTTACCGGAGATGCGATTGTTTTCCGGATCGTATCTCCGGTCGCTCTGCGGCCTAACATCATGGAGCTGGCGGCCTTGCTCAAGACTGACTTTGAGCCTCACCGCGGGGCCGTGGACTTGCCATCGGAGCCTGCGATCCCTTGCCTGGGATTGACGCTCCAACCGCAACCTGCGGATTTCAACACCGAGGAGCTCGCAGTCTCGAGTAGACGCCCATGTCGGGAAGCTCCAAAGTCGCAGAAGGTTCGACTAGCCCCGACCTGGGGTCAGATCACCTGGTGCGGGGAGCTGAGATTCACCCCGATACGGAGGGACCGACCGCCGGCCACGGGAGCCAAGATCGCCCTGTCAACGGAAGGTTCGAGGCCCCCGACCGTGGGAGAACAAAGAAGGGAAGAAGATTGAACTTTTTTTCGCCTTCCATCACAGTGAGGAATGTGGAGGAGTCACTGTGGTAGATGTTTATGTTAAAATGTATTTTGTGTGTTCTGTTGCTTTTTATTGGTATGACTGTATGGCAAAACAAATTCCTCGTATGTTGCAAAACATACTTGGCTAATAAAGTATGATTATGATTAATACCTTTTTTTTAATACGCAAAGAAAAAAATTAATCTGGGTGCAGTTTTGAGGAAATTAGCCAATCCAATGGGGTGTATGAGTTCTTGTTTTTAGGCACAAGAGAACATATTGGAATCAATATGATTATCAATACAAGAGTAACCTGATGGAATCTGATTCCATGTTACCTTTAAATTATTTTTAATAATATTTCCTAGAAAGAAAGATCAAAAGTTATGGTTAAAAGGGGAGGGAGGGAAGTGGTATTAATTGATACTTTTTCATCTCAGTAAGGTGCATTAAATGCCCTACCATTGGTGCTTGACTCAATTAGGAACACTACACGTTGAAGTCCATATAATACTCAACCAATTGTTTCGGGTTCACCATCAAAATAAATAACCTAATAAATTTGGAAAGGCAAGAGAGAGTTTGACACTTGAGTAGGAACTGCTGCAGTGTTTTATGCTGTTCAACAAGCATGAAAGGCAATGCATGTTACAAGACAAGCATGTTCAAAATGGTGATACAACATGTTGAAATATTGCTAATTTTTACAAATGGGTTATATATATCTACCTGTCGTTCTTCTTTGAAGATAGTGTTCATTTCATGTCGTAGGGGATGATGGGTGATCAGAGTAGAATGAAAAAATGTAAACTTTGCAGAGGGAAAAAAACATTGCTCTTGTAATGAGTATGGTAGACATGGTTGGTGAGGTGTGGGTATAGATAGACACTTGGGTATATAATGTGGCAGTAATGGATAAATACATAAAAAAGTGCACGTTGAAAGTTAAATATTCCTAGATGTAGAATGGTAACGTATGAGAGGAAAGAAACGAGAGTACTTTCGTTCTTAAAAAATATCATCTTATCTTGGCCTTAAAGGCCCATTGTCCAGACGGTGGCACTTAATTGGTGTTGCAGTGATCGGTCTGGCGATTATGTCAAGGCCCTCCATCATTGCTCGATGCTGAGTCCGATCCCTGCGCTAGTCCAACCATTGTAAGGCCTCCAGTGGCGCTTAATCCATGCCATTTCCCCTGGTTGCAGCATTGCCTTCGATGGCTCACACCACCCGACGACTCAATCCGCGAATGCATCGTCCTGTCGCCTTCCCTCCCGATTCCAGGATGTCACCTGCAGCCGACTTTGGATTCATCAGAACGCCTCGGGAGCTGGAGCCGCGCCCCTGGCCTGCTCACAAACCACTCCTCTCCATCCACCGCTGCAGTCATCTTGAGCAAATCTACAGTAAAGTATTTTGTAAATTCCACTCAATGAGTGAAGTTTGAAATAAGAATTCCACCTATTGAAGTTCTAGATGTGTCCTACAAGCCACCAACCAGTGCGAAAAATATGTAGTGGGCATAAATGCAAGAAATTTAGAGCTGCAAGATCTATAATAAACTAGTCAACTCTCCTGGACAACATCAATTTTTGAATGGTATGAATGGTAAACAGTTGAGAGAGAAAAGGCTTGTGAAATTGGTAAAACAAGGTCGGGTGAAACTTTGGACACTTGACTGTTGCCACTAACTCATTGTCATGCAAGGCCTGTTTCAATGCTGCATAGGAACACTCATATTTTTGAAAAAAGAATTTCGCTCGTTGCTGTTGGAGGAAATTCTATGTCAATTCACTTGTTAGGTGTATTTATTGTCTGTCTTTAATTTTTTTGCATTTTATTAGGCTGCACTGAAATGGCAACAAAATGTTTTGGTGCTCTTTATGTTGGAATTTTAATGAAGGATGGTAAATCAGTCTAAATCTGTTTTCTTTACTGTGGAGATGCAGAAGGCTACTGTTCAATATCTTGCCCCTGGGATGAAATGCCAACTTCTTTCACTTCTACCTTTCTAAACGTACAGGGAAGCAAAATAGTCTTTATAGGTGAAGCAGCAATTCACTTGCATTTCTACCAATCTAGTGTAATGTATTTGGTATGCACCGTGTGGCTTCCTCCACAAACCTAGGGTGGACTGGATAATTGCCTTGGGAACAACAACAACTCCAAAGACGTACAGGTATGTAGGTTAATTGGCTGGGTAAATGTAAAAATTGTCCCTAGTGGGTGTAGGATAAGTGTTAATGTACGGGGATCGCTGGGCGGCACGGACTTGGTGGGCCGAAAAGGCCTGTTTCCGGCTGTATATATATGATATGATATGAATATTCATTCCTCAGAAGTGACCCTAAGCCTCCTTTTGTCCTGTTAATTCTCCATCTCTCTCTGGCCTATCTATCTTTGGCCTCCTGTATTATTACAAGGCTGAACACAAACTTGAGAAAAAACATCTCATCTTCCTTTCGTGCACATCACAGCCTTTCAGACTATTAAATTCTCCAGTTTGAGGTAACTTCCTTTTTTGTATCTTGCCATTTCTGCCATCGTAAATCAGATTTTTTTTCTCGGTTATAGTCTAGCCATCTATTGCCAAAGCAAGAAATAAAGCAACATATTCTGATTCTAATTGTGACATTAAATCTTTTGGTCTCGCCCTATCAAAGGTATTCTTTGTTTTACCCATCCCTGTTCCCGCCTTCTGCTGTGGAAAAATAAGCTTGTTTCTGTCTTTCCCAATTATAAGGTTTTTGAATCTGAAAGTTTAAATGTGTTGCTTTCACCACAGGTGCTCCCCGACCTGCAGAGTGTTTCCAGCATATTCTGTTTTTATTTTGACTTTCCAGCATATTTTTTTTATTTTCGATGACCATGGAACTGGGTTGTGTTACTGCACTTAATTGCAGGCTGTGCTCTGAATCATTCTGCTGTAGATTAGTTTATAACTAAATTCAGATGTGAATTGAATTGGAATTAATTCTGTTAAGGAACGTTTAACCTATTTATAATATTTAAGTACATGCTGAGATATAAAGAAAGGAGTGGGACAGACTTTTCATCATAAACTGAAGGCTGTTCTATGATATTTTTATAAATATCTTACTGTGAATTTGATTTTGATTCTATGATCTGAACAGCATGGTAAAATTTGGCATGTCATGGTGGAAGACACGAGATACAGTGAAGGGTTGCATGAGTAATTGGTTTTGAGCACATAAAGAAAAGGAAGGTAGTAGTTTATCTTCATATTCTGATTCAATGGTCTCCAAGGGGTATTAACGAGTAAACATTATCAAGGGAAAAGGGCTTAGCTTAATCTCATTTCTTTATAGAAAAGGCTTCTCTTAAAATTCACCAGATCTGCAGTTTTGCTTGGAGGCGTCACTAACTTCCAGTGCGTGGCCTGAAACCACAAGAATCTGATCCTAAACCAATAAATCCTCAACTGTTGCAGGAATACTTCACATTTGTTTCCACTCCAGCAGCCTTTGACTCCAAATGTCTTGTATGGTTTACCTCCCAACTAATGACATTTAAACGTGTTTTAATTACGTTTGTGATAGTTGATAACTGTGGGTGGTGACTGGTATAAATAACCCACTAATACCATATTTATAATTTTTTCAAATAATTTAAAAATAACACCAAATGCCATCGGGGTGTTTACATTGCACTCTGGTATTTTATGAAGGAGTTAGGGACCTTTTATTTGAAAAGCAGGCTTTCCATATAATATTTTGCAGTAGTTTAATGAAAATTGCTTAATATTTGAGTTGCTCGTCTTGATACGTTATAATACACTCAATTGTATACAATTGAAAGCTTTATTTGTCCCCTCTTTTTATGTAAACTGTACGTGCACTAAATAGTTAAAGTGTGTTTAATGGGCAGTTTAAAAATTATTTTTGTGGACCTTTTCAAGGAGCTAAATATCCCTATCGTTAAACTTGGTATTTAGACCATTCTGTCAATGTACATGTAATGAAAATTTGTATTTACAGTTGTAACTTGGGTAGTTAATAATGCAATAGATGTGGTCCTAAGATATCTCATGTTAGAGAAAATTGAATTAGAAATTTTTTGTTAATGGGGAATAGAGAGTTTGGACTGAGAGTTTCAGACTCCGCAACAACAAAGTTTTGTTTCTCCCACAATATTTTCAAAGCAAAGGACTTTTCAGTAGCTTTAAGTCTATTTTTATTACTGTGGGTGAAAAATACTAAAGGCTATATGTTACATTGTTCAATTGAGAATCATTGCATAAGGGTCAATGGGAGCTGGAATCCTGAGCAAAACGCAAAGTGTGGAGGAACTTGGGCCAGGCAGCATCTGCAGGGGAAAATCAACAGGCAACATTTTTGGTCTCCCAAAATGTCACCTGTTCATTTCCTTCCACATTGGCTGCTGGGCCTTCTGAGTTCCGCCAGCACTTGTTCTTTTTGTCAATAGCGGAGAGTGCTTGTCAATGTCAATGGCCACCAGTGGAACGGACTGTCTGTGTTTTTAAGAGACAATGTTGTCTGATTACTGTGGGGTGGTTATATCAAAACAATTTGTATTCTCTACAAAAAGACACAGTACTAGAGTAACTCAGTGGGTCAATCACATCTCTGAAGAACATGGATAGATAGATGGTGTCACTTATCCATGTCCTTTAGAGATGCTGCCTGACCCACTGACTTACTCCAGCACTTTGTGTCCTTTTGTGTAAACCAGCATCTACCATTCCTTGCGTCTGTCTTGTTTTCCCTAGGTTTTTATTTGCAACGCAGCTATTTTCCTGCTTGTTAATTTCTAAAGTAACTTTTAAGTAGTTGTCTAGTTCCTGATCGAAATCCTGTGATAAACTATGCCGCCCATGTAATACAAATAATGTTACCTAATTTATCAATTGTGTTACATCCAATTCACAACATGAACTATGCGTCAAAGCAAACTACTTGTACATCATTTTTACTATGATGCAAGGTCAATGCTTAAATCAGCTGTGTAATTCTTTGAATCTGTAGGGAAATCCAAAATTGTTCTCTGCCTTCTAGATTTTTTTGCTTAATTAGTGATTCTGGGTCTTTTTGTATTTATGTAAAGAACTGTTAGGAACCACGGGCCTTCCTCGTAGGTTTACTTTCAGTTCTTCGGTGCTGTTCCTCAAACATTCCACTTGGTCAAGTTATAAGGAAGTTTTTGACATGGGTTTGCACATCTATTAGTAAGCTATTTAAAAACAAGAGAAATCTGGGTAATTTCCATTTTTGCAGCAAATATTTCTATCTTAGCATTTTGTGAGGATAATATTGCAACTTGCACAGTATTTTTCACTTTGGTTGGTGCTACATTTCTTGACTTTTTAATAGATGGGATAGTCTTCACATAACAATATATTTTGCATCTGATACCAGTTACATCATTACCAGTGCAGAATCTTCAATAATTTTTTACTGTTTTATATTTTTTCTTCCTTTCTTCCACTAAAAATATTTATTTACACTAATAATCTACCAATTTATTATTTTGTGAGCAAGTGTTGTTTCCAATGTTAATTAAGTAAATTACCATTAGGACTGCAAATCAGGGTAATGTTGTGATTTCACAGTGAAGAAGGTTAATTCATAATGGCATTGAGAACCTTAGCATACACAGCTAGGCAAAAATTGCAGGAGTGCAGCACTTTGCAAATTGCTGACACACTTGCCCTGTCAAGTATCTTTTTCTTCATCTGCATTTTTCTACATTACCCTTGCTTGCCACCTCAGAATGCACAAAAGCAGACAAGAAGCAAGTTCTCAATGTTGAAAGCCTGTCTAAGAAGTCTGGGAGAGAGCATATTCAATCTACTAAGTAACCACCGGGTCTGACCATGATCGAATAGTTATCAATGATAAACTCTTTCATCCTTGCCATCTCTTCAGATTGTATGCAATGTAGCAGCAGTGCAATAACTTTTTTAAACCGTTAAGCAATTTCATTTTGTCACATCTATTAGATCTAATTATCTGATTATTCTTTCCCTTTTTCTACTTTCAGACATATTGAGTTGTATGAATACAATTTTAAGAAGACACAAAGTGCTGGAGGTACTCAGCAGGTCAGGCAGCATCTCTGGAGAACATGGATAGGTGAGGTTTCGGGTCGGGATCTTTCTTCAGTCCTGACCCGAACTGTCATCTATCCACGGTCTCCAGAATCGCTACATGAGCTGCTAAACTAATCCAGCACTTTGTCATCTTTGGTATAATATACCAGTATCTGGAGTTCCTTATTTCAACAAATGCATTTTTAACCTGTTTTATGATTTTTGGGAAGGGATGAATATTTAGAAGAATATAATGTGGAGGGATTCTGTGTTTGCTTTAACATTCGGAATTCTCTGTGCTCTGTCCAAATACAATTTATGATACAGCTAACAAAGTAACCTGGATGTTTTACTTTTTTTTAATAGATTACACTGGACAAAGTCCTTGGGATTACAGCATCCAACAGCAGCAGTTTAGCTTGTGACTTGACCACGGGGCTAGTGGCATATCCAGCAGGGTAAGTGGCAATGTAGACCCAGCTTTTGTGGATAATGCATGAATGATAATTGAAACAGTTGCTGGCTTTAAAGAGATTTATTTTAAACTGATATTCAACAATCTGCCCATTCAAAGTAGGCACCAAGATTATTGGTTTTATGCCTGTTTATTTTTCTGCCTTTATTTATTTTCTTGCTGGCATTATGTTTTTATTGCAGTGTACAGGATAGTTCTCAGCAGTGATGATAATAAATTCTGGGTGGGTTTCCCTCCCTGGTGCTCTGGTTTTCTCCCACATAACAAAGATGCCCTCGTAGGTTACTTGACCACTGTAAATTAAGCTGTATTGTATATAGGCAACGAGAGAATCCGGGTGGGGAGTGGGTGGTCAGAGGGATTTGATGTGAATGAGAGAATGTTACAGTGGAATAAATGCTAGAATGAGACTGATGTGATTGTTCTCCGAGCTCGATGGACCAAATGAACACCTATATAAGAAAATGTACATGAGAAGGTATAATTCCCTGCAATTTTATGCTCCCATAATAATATTGATGAGACTTTCTTTATCCACATTTGCGCTAACCAAGACCTCAAAGTTTTAACAATCAAGCTATATCATGTCATGCAAATGTGGTAAATTGACAAATGACTCACAAATGGCTCACAAATGACTATTGACCGGGATGTGAGACCCGTGGTCATCGCGTCCCAGTCGCCATGCGAGACCGGGTCAAGGCAGAGCTTGACAGGATGGAGGCTCTAGGAGTTATTACTCCTGTTACGGAGCCCACTGACTGGGTATCCTCGATGGTGGCCGCGACCAAGAAGGACAAGCGGGAGATACGTATATGCATCAACCCGAGGGATTTAAACACTGCACTCAAGCGACCTCATCACCCGATGCGCACTGTGGAGGAGGTGGCCGCACACATGGGCAAGGCCACAGTGTTCTCCGTTCTCGATGCCAAGACCTCGTTCTGGCAAATTCCCCTGGACCACAAATCATCTCTGCTCACTACTTTCAGCACATCCTTCGGACGCTACAGATTCTTGCGGATGCCGTTCGGGATTAACGCGGCCAGTGAAGTGTTTCAACGCTCTATGGAGCAGCTCTTCGACAGATGCCCATGTGCGATTGTTGTCGATGACATTATCGTGGCGGGTAAGGACGTGCAGGAGCATGATGTTAACTTAAGGAAGGTACTCAATCGTGCCAGGGAGATACACTTAAAACTCAACCCCAACAAGTGCAGGTTCCGTGTCAACAAGGTAAACTATGTAGGACATGTTTTCACCAGTGAGGGCCTCAAGGCTGATCCTGAGAAGACAGCAGCCATCAGTGAGATGGCAGTTCCAACTGACGTCACCAGCCTGCAGAGGTTCCGGGGCATGGTGAACTATCTTGGCAAGTTTATTCCTCACTTTAGTGAACTCTCCGCTCCACTGCGACAGCTATCTCACAAAGACATTGCATGGACGTGGCATGAGCAACAACAGCAAGCTTTTGACGCTCTCAGACACCTGATGTCGTGTCCTCCCACCCTGGCATATTTCAACGTCAATCGACCAGTTACGCTGACCTGCGACACATCCCAGTATGGACTCGGTGCTGCGTGCCTGCAGGATGGCCAGCCCATTGCTTATGCTTCAAGGACCATGACAGATGCGGAGACACGCTACGCACAAATCGAGAAAGAACTGTTGGCGGTTGTCTTTGCATGTGAAAAGTTCAACGATTACATTTTCGGCAAGGCTACCATTGTGGAGACTGATCACCAACCACTGATTTCCATACTGAACAAACCACTCCATGCTGCCCCGGCGAGACTGCAGCGTATGCTGCTGCGTCTCCAAAAATACGACATTACACTAATCTACAAACCCGGCAAGGACATGCACCTAGCTGACACCCTGTCCCGTGCGCCCAGGAAGACCTCTAACGAGCATGCTGCCGAGAAGGATTGTTTTGATGTAATGATGGTCGATCATCTCCCCTCGTCTTGTTTGGAATTGTTGGTGGTACACACGGCAGAGGACGACACGTTGCAGTCGCTTGCGTCCGTCATTCGACACGGTTGGCCGAGCAAATCGCATATGGTACCATTCTCTGTACAACCGTACTGCCCCGTTAGAGATGAGCTGGTTATCGAGAACGGGGTCATTATGAAAGGCCACAAGGCGGTGATCCCTGCCTCACTACGGCAGCAGTACTTTGACGCAATACATAGGGGCCACCCTGGCGCTGAGGCAACGGCTCAGCAAGCCAAAAGTATGTTTTTCTGGCTTGCTATGTCTGACTACATGCGCCAGAGGGTGCAATCATGTGCGGTGTGTAACAGTTTGGCCTCACATCAGCAAAGGGAACCACTTTTGCTGCACCCAGTTCCTGATTTACCCATGTCCTCTGTGGCCACTGACATTTGTGAGTGGCGAGGCAATCAATATCTGGTTCTGGTGGATTCCTATTCCGGATGGTTCAAGATCGATTTGCTCCGCACAGTTTCCTCAGCGGCGATAATTCAAAAACTGGCGAGACATTTCTCGGTCCATGGGTCTCCTCACACCCTCATGTCGGATACTGCTGGTCAATTTACCAGTCAGTGTTTCAAGGACTTTGCCATGCGCTGGGATTTTAAACACATCACCAGCAGCCCGGAGTATCCACAGTCAAACGGGCTAGCCGAGAGGGCTGTCCGTAGTGCCAAACAGGGTCATGGAGAGATCCAGAAGAGCCGGGTCTGATGTATTCCTGGATCTCCTCAATCTCCGTAACGTTTCACGTGACCCGGTATTGGGTTCGCCGGCCCAACGATTGATGTCCAGACAAACTCGTACCACCCTTCCTGTTGCAAGACACCTGCTGCAGCCCCATGTTCACGAGCCCCAATTTGTTCAGGCTCAGCTGCAACATAAACGGCAGATCCAGAAGGCATATTATGACAGGTCTAGCCATCCTCTCCAGCCTCTGTCGGGGGGTCAGACGGTCCGTCTGCAGACCCAGAAGGGTCATGATCGTCTGGGTGTAGTTAGTGGAACCTGCCAGGAGCCGCGGTCCTATCTTGTCCAATCGGAAGGAGGAACCTACCGGCGGAACAGAAAACACCTTCTACCGGTGAATGAGCCGGTGCCATCTCATCCGCGTCCGCATGGTTACACGGAGGTCGCAGATGGCAGGTTACAGACCAATGGAGGCCAGGCATCGGCAGACCACAAGCTGGTCTTAACACCAACAAAGGAGCCGGTGATGGAATCACCCATAAAGTTGCCTACACAGCCACCCATGACTTCACTGGTGCAGTCTCCTGTGCAGAAGGCCGTTGCGAGACCAGTGCCGTTTGAACCACCACCCATGGTGCTGACACCTACAATGGGTACGGCGGAGGGCTTGTATTGTACTCGTGCAGGACGGGTCTGTAAGCCCAATCCCAAGTACCAAGACTGTGGCTAGACACTTGCTATGGACTCTGGTTAATTACGGCCGTTATCGTTCCCCTTTTGTTTATCTTACTCGAGTTGTATCCTCTGCTTAGCGTTTGTCGTAGTTGTTTTTTCATCCCTTGTATTAGGATGGGGGTAAGTTGTAGTTGTTTCATATTGTAGTGGCTTTATATACTCTTATCTAGTTTGGGGGGCTTATGCTTAAGAAGGGGGATGTAGATCCATGTCTGGTTTTACTGTTGTGCACCCGGTCCGTAATCCAGGCCGGGTTTTGTACTGTGTTATCCTGGTGTTAGCTGGGTAATCATGTGGGGGACTGGAGGTAATGAAGCCAGCATCTGTACTATAAGGCCCTGCTAATAAAGGACTTATATATATACCTGAATGCCTCTCAATGAACACACTCACAAACATGACTATTGACAGCCTTCTTCCACCTCAAAAACATCGCCCATCTCCGTCCATCCCTCTCCTCCACAGCTGCAGAAACCCTCATCCACGCCTTCATCACCTCCCGTATGGACTATTGCAACAGCCTCCTCTATGGCTCACCCTCAAAAATCGTCAGTAAACTTCAATACATTCAAAACTGCTGCCCGTCTACTCACCCACTCCCCGATCCGTGACCATATCACCCCCGTCCTTTACAAGCTCCACTGGCTCCCCATCCCCCAGAGATGCCAACCTTCTGTCCCCCCCCCCATCCGGACCAAACTCAGATCCTGGGGGGACAGGGCTTTCTCCATCGCTGCTCCCACCCTCTGGAACTCACTACCCCAAACCGTCAGAGACTCCTCCTCACTCACCACATTCAAAACATCACTGAAGTCTCACCTGTTCAGCACTGCCTTCAACCACTGACCGTCACCTCACCTTCTGTCTCCTTTTTCTGTTCGTTTACTTATTTATCTATTTATTTTCTTCTCTATGTTCTAGTATTCCCTGTAAAGCGTCTTTGAGTGTTTGAAAAGCGCTATATAAATGTAATGCATTATTATTATTATTATATGATCTGCTCTTGCCTTTTGTACAGGGAAAATGCAGCTCTGCTCGCTGACAGTTTTAAATGATACTAGAAAAGAGGGCCCGTTGGGCCCGTCCCCACACCCCCCATTCTCTCCTCCCCCAGCCCCACTCTTACTCTCCAAGTGTGCCCGTTGGGCCGGTCCTCCTGATCTGTGTATGTCAAGTGACCACTATGGCCTTCTTTTTTTTTTTTTTCCTAATCAGATGTGCAGCACTTTGGTCAACGTGGGTTGTTTTTAAATGTGCTATACAAATAAAAGTGACTTGACTTGACTTGACTTGACTTGCAATAACAAAAAAGACTACTTGGAAGCTTTTCGAAACAATGTAGCCGTCACAAGCTGAAAACTGGAAGCTTTTGGAAACAAATGTAGCCGTCACAAGCCACAAGCTGAAAACTAAATCTGCACCGCAGCGCCCCCCTGAAAAAGGGGGGGGGGGGGGCAGCGATTTAAAACCTCTGTAACTTAAAAAACATGCGACCAAATCAAATGAAAATATCACGGCCGAGCGAGCGCGAGATTGGCGATTGAGGCGGTGCGAAAACCGTCGTGCTACGGTCCGCCGTTTTGCTGCAATCGCTGTTACGTATAAATATACGGTATATTCAGGTCAAACCCAAAAAATATATATAAACAAGATCTGAGTTTTAATAGTATACTAGAACAAGTGTGCCCGTTCAAAGCGGGCCCGTTGGGCCCGTCCCCACACCCCCCATTCTCTCCTCCCCCAGCCCCACTCTTACCCGTTGGGCCCGTCCTCCTGATCTGTGTATGTCAAGTGACCACTATATTTCCTAATCAGATGTGCAGCACTTTGGTCACCGTGGGTTGTTTTTAAATGTGCTATACAAATATAATTGACTTGACTTGACTTGACTTGCAATAACAAAAAACAGCACTTTAAAACAATCCTGGAAACTTTCGAAACAATGTTCGAAACAATGTAGCCGTCACAAGCTGAAGACCAAATCTGCACTGCAGCGCCCCCCTGAAAAGGGGGGGGGCAGCGCTTTAAAACCTCTGTAACTTAAAAATCACGCGACCAAAGTAAATGAAAATATCACGGCCGAGCGAGCGCGAGATTGGCGATTGAGGCGTTCTTTTTTTTTTCCTAATCAGATGTGCAGCACTTTGGTCAACGTGGGTTGTTTTTAAATGTGCTATACAAATATAATTGACTTGACTTGACTTGACTTGACTTGACTTGCAATAACAAAAAACAGCACTTTAAAACAATCCTGGAAACTTTTCGAAACAATGTTGGAAACAATGTAGCCGTCACAAGCTGAAGACCAAATCTGCACTGCAGCGCCCCCCTGAAAAGGGGGGGGGGCAGCGCTTTAAAACCTCTGTAACTTAAAAATCACGCGACCAAAGTAAATGAAAATATCACGGCCGAGCGAGCGCGAGATTGGCGATTGAGGCGGTGCGAAAACCGTCGCGCTACGGTCCGCCTTTTTTCCGCAATCGATGTTACGTACGGTTCAGGTCATTCTCAAAAATATACACAAGATCTGAGTTAATATATAGAATAGATAGATAGATAGATAGATGTAGACTTGTTGGCCCAGACTTCTGATTCTATTTATAATTTATTCATGACCCTGCAATACTTCAGAGTCTTGACTTTCTTTTTTGGTTAAGTGGGTGTTGAAGTATATCTGAAATGTCTTTAGCAGAAGTGCAAGCTGTGCAATATAATTGGTCGACAAAATTAAATCCCTTTACCGAATGCTAAAGCTAAACCAGTTCTCCAGTATTAATTGATAAACATGCACCAATGAAAAGCTGTCAAGAGCATAGAGTGGAATAATTGATGAGAACGACTTTCATGTGGAAAATTGCATTCTAATGCAAAAAAGTAAATGTAATTATAATGGGCTGGAAAGTTAGATAATTTTATCCAGTTGCTTCTTTTGGTGGCCAATTTAATGGATGCCAATGGCTTTAAGTTTCAGAGCGTTTTATCCATTTATGCCTTTTGATTGGAATGATGTTGACATGTGCTTTAAAAAAAAGTGACGTGCTGTACTTGCTAAATACTAGCAACTGAAATTAAAGTATGGCACAGGATTTTAGTTTGCTGCTTTTTAAAATGTGTTGCATGAACAAAGTTAGTTTGTCTTAAAGATCAATATTTTGCAATTATTATGGATGAACACATGTCAAGTTACTAAATTATTGTATTAGAAATGTTTATAAAGCACAGAGGAACTACTCAGGAATTTGAACGCTGATTTAGTCTACTACATGGATATTTTATTTAGTGAAGCTTTCCAGAATGGATGGAGTCTTTTCAGCGGCACAGGGGTGATTATTCTAAACTCCTATAACTATTGAAAATGTTCCACATTGATTTAGGTGTGCATATGAAACAATGGACGTGATGAAGTGTAGCTCAGTCTATAAGTTGCAGAAAAGCTGTGAAACTATTTTTAACTTTATATTTGTGATTAAATCAGTGTATTTACCAAGGAGAAGGACATGTTGGAAAGTGAGTTCAAGAGCAGATTTATAGATAGTCTGGAGCATGTGAGCATTAAGAAGGTGGAGGTTTTGGATGTCTTGGATCACATAGGATGGATAAATCCCTGGTGCTGAATGAGATTAATCCTGGAATGCTAGGGAAAACAATGGAGAAGAATGTGGTGTCCTGACAGATACTTGCATCTTACTCAGGCAGAGGTAAGGTACCAGAAGATTGGAGGACAGCTGATCTTCCTGTAGTTAAGAAAGGCAGCAAGGATAAACAGGGTATCCACATGCAGGTGAGCCTTGCATAAGTGGTAGGGAAATTATTAGGAAAAAAATTAAGGGTAGGCGCACCTGAGCCTGGGTGTGCTGGGTCATTGGATCCAAAATTGGCTTGGTGATGGGGGGGCTGAGGGTAGTGGTGGAAGGACATTTTTTCTTATTGGAAGGCCATGAATAGTGGTGCATCACAAGGACTGGTTCTGGAAACTTTGCTGATTGTGATATATATTGGCAAGTTGCATGTGAAAGAAGGAAGCATAATTAGTAAGTGTGAGGATGACATTGCTTATGATAAATAAATATGCATGATTCTTCAGAAGGAATCAGACATAAGGATGTGGCCTGATCTCCTGCAATACCTCATTGTACCCTTGCACTTTTTTTATCTGCACTTCCTGCAACTATAACACTAAAGGCTGTAGCTTTGTATTCTGCATTGTGATATTTTTCTCTTTACATTAATTGTTGTAATCGTATATGGCTTGATTGTACTTGTGTTTAGTATGATTTATATTCGTGCATAGTTTGATTTGTATTTATATATTGCATGCATAGTTTTTCGCTATCTCGATATTCAGAACAACGTAAAACCAATACCAATATATAAAAGTATGAGAGGCAGAGATAGTCTGAAGAAGGGTGTCGACCTGAAGCATCACCCATTCCTTCTGTCCGGCTTAGTTATTCCAGCGTTTTGTGTCTATCCTGGATAAATAATCAAAATTCTATTATCCCCAAGGCATGGGAATCAAGAACGAGGGCATGCATTTAAGATGACAAGTTTTAAAGGGATCTGAGGGATAAAGGTTTTATTGGCAGGGAGAAATATTGCACGGATACGGTCCCTTCAGCCCACTGGGTCCTCATCGACCCCCTTTTATACTAATTCTATGCTTTTTATTCCCCTCGTCCCACTAACTCAATTTCCCACCCCCATCCCCATGATTTTACAAATAGCGTACCCATTGGGGGTAACTTACAGCAGTCAATTAATCTACCCATTCAAACATCTTTTGGGAAGTGGGAGAAAATCTGAGCACTCGGTGGGTGGTGGGGGGGGGGGGGGGGGGGAATGAGGGGAGTGATCTCAGAAAAAATGCAAAATTGCTGAGTTTATAAAGTCACAACATGCCAAGATTACAAAATTAACAAAAGTCATCTGGATAAATTGGGTTTGTTTTAAGCTAAGTAAATAAGCAAGAATAGCAAAACATTAGTGTGTGTAAAGCATGAGTCTCGTGGCTTCACTATGCCATTCTCAGTATGGTGCAGAATTAGTTTTGGTAAAGTTGGGTTTACTTTAAACATTGAAATCGGTGTTCTTAAATGAGAAAATAAGTTCTGAAACTAACTAAATTGAGTTCTAATTTTCTTTGCAAAGGTGTGTGGTGGTGCTCTGCAACCCAAAGAAGAATAAGCAGACTCATATTCTCAATGCCTCAAGGTAAGATGATAATTAGGACAACTTTGGCCAAGCAATTGGTTTGTATCATTGCTTTGGGTGACAAAGAGGGGGTGGTGAGTCATGGGTCTTCATTTCATCAAGTATTTTGTTTATGGACTCACCACCCCAAATGTACTGGTTTCTGGGTTTTTATCCTTTGTACATTTTCTTTCCTGAGCAACAGGACAGACAAAGAAAAATATGGGAGTTGAGGGGTTAAATAGGATGGTAAACGCAATCCCAATGTGTGGTGGGTGTCTAGAGATTGAATTCTTGGTCATTTGGGGGCAGAGAATTAAGTGGAGGTTACGGGGATGATAGGTACAACAAGAGCAGGTTGCAAAAATCGAAAGTGACTTTGGCTGGAACCTCTTGGAGGAGGGTCCTTTAAGATAACACTACACCTGCAACAGTGCTATCAAAATATTTATTCATCCTCCAAATATGACTAGGTTTCTTGGGTAGCTCTCTAAGGGAGCAATTTTTGCAATTGTGAAATTTAACTTGGAAATAATTGCAATCACATTCTGCTCTAGAAATTAATGTTATTTTGCATCCAGCTCCATGACACAGGAGAAAAACAGTACTTGCCTATGGTGGAGCAATCCAATCATGTCATGCACAAAAGAAAACCCTTTGGCACACAATGCGCTACTGAATTACTACTTTTTAAAGGTTGAGTTGAAGAAGGATATTTAATGTTGTAAAATATATTAGCTCTCATTTACCATTGCATGTTAGGATGCAGTATCCTGTTTTTATTTCACACTTTTACTTTTTTATTAAGATCAGAGTTGGGTATAATATCTTGACTGATCAATATTTGGATAATCATAGACTCCTTGGGCTTGTGTTACTAGTACTGAATTTACTGATTTTAACCAGATTTTTAAAGGGTTATTCCTTTTAAATTAGCTGCAATTTCTTTAAATCTAGTTGGAAGTTTGGGTTGGTGGGGACAAACTGTTCTAACCATAGAAATGTATCTGATATTTAGTTATCCATCTCAGTTGGACTAAGTTGGTGACAAGCTGCCCTAGCAGAGAAATGAGAGGGGGAATGTTAGGTGTTTGGTAGTAAGCCGGTGATGGTTACAGAAGGGACCCACTTTGACATCCTACTGAAGTTTTAGGAAATATTGATACAGCATTTGTGATTTTATGTTGATTTTCTGACAGCTGAGAATGTTACCTTCCCTGGTGTGCAAATATTAGAGTAGATAGGAAGTGGATATTTGCGTATTCAATATTCTTTGGCGTTGATAAAATGCTGGTTAAAAATGAATAATATGCTTCAATTCAGGTATTCACTTGATGTTTTTTCTTGATGTAGGAAAGCAATCTGTTCTTTGGCATTCTCACCAGATGGAAAATTCTTAGTTACTGGGGAGGTGAGTGTCTTCTTAAAGTGGTAGACAATATTTGCAGTCTGGAATGTTGTTATCAGGTTCTGTGATATATAACCTTTTAAATAACTAAATAAGTGTGAAGAGACAAATTGTTAATTTATTTCAATATAGCCAATTAATTGCACTACATTTTTGCTTGAACTCTTAGATATAGTTTGTTCTATATCCCATTGAATTCTCTAAACCTGGTGCATTGTACATTGAAACAAACTTAACTGTTCCTGTAATTTATTTTTTAACTTTGGCATTTCCATTTACTCTTGTATTTACTGATTAAATGTGTTAGAAAAATCGATTGCCATGTCTTATTGGGATTTCTGACATATACTGTGACATACTTTGTTCACTACATTCTCTGCTTAGTTTTTAATTGGTGGGTAACCTGAAGAAATGTTACCTGTATTCCTGAATTTTGCAAAATGTAGTGATTACTTAGAGAGCATTAACTTTAACTGAAATTTGAGCACTGAATTTAACACACCACTTTCGATTGATAATTATGAAAAAGATGCGTTAAAGAAATGTTAATTAAAGTTGGAGTACAGATAGTTGATGTCATCAAAATCGCACACTATTGTCTGCAGACTGAAAGAATGCTTCATCTGGGACTCGCAGAAGCTAGCCACTTCAACTTCTACTGACCTGTCTGTCTTTGGCCAACAGGAAAGAAAATAAATGTGATTACATTTGATGCACAGAGTCTCTTGCTAATGCACAGTCTCTTGCACAGAGTAAGAGAATCAAGAACCAGAGGACATAAGTTTAAGGTGAAGGGAGAAAGATTTAATAGGAACATGAGTGTATGGAACGAGTTGCTGGAAGAGGTAGTTGAGGCAGGTACTATCACAACGTTTAAGAAATAGGTACATGCACAGGAAAGGTTTAGAGGGATATAGGCCAAACGCAGGCAGGTGGGACTAGTGTAGATGGGACATGTTAGCCGGTGTGGGCAAGTTGGGCCAAAGGGCCAGTTTCCACGCTGTAAGACACTATGAACAGCAATGGCAGGTATTCCTGGGAATAATGCAGAGATTGCAGGATCAATTTATTCCAAAGAGGTGGAAATACTCTAAGGGGAGTAAGAGACACCTGTGGCTGACAAGGGAAGTCAGGGACAGCATAAAAATTAAGGAGAGGAAGTATAACATAGCAAAGAAGAGTGGGAAGACAGAGGATTGGGACTCTTTTAAAGAGCAACAAAAGTTAACTAAAAAGGCAATATGGGGAGAAAAGATGAGGTACGAGGGTAAACTAGCCAATAATATAAAGGAGGATAGCAAAAGTTTTTTTAGGTACGTGAAGAGGAAAAAAATAGTCAAGGCAAATGTGGGTCCCTTGAAGACAGAAACAGGGGAATTTATTATGGGGAACAAAGAAATGGCAGACGAGTTAAACCGTTACTTTGGATCTGTCTTCACTGAGGAAGATACACACAATCTCCCAAATGTTCTAGGGGCCGGAGAACCTAGGGTGATGGAGGAACTGAAGGAAATCCACATTAGGCAGGAAATGGTTTTGGGTAGACTGATGGGACTGAAGGCTGATAAATCCCCAGGGCCTGGTGGTCTGCATCCCAGGGTACTTAAGGAGGTGGCTCTAGAAATAGTGGAAGCATTGGAGATCATTTTTCAATGTTCTATAGATTCAGGATCAGTTCCTGTGGATTGGAGGATAGCAAATGTTATCCCACTTTTTAAGAAAGGAGGGAGAGAGAAAACGGGTAATTATAGACCAGTTAGTCTGACATCAGTGGTGGGGAAGATGCTGGAGTCAATTATAAAAGACGAAATTGCTGAGCATTTGGATAGCAGTAACGGGATCATTCCGAGTCAGCATGGATTTACGAAGGGGAAATCATGCTTGACAAATCTACTGGAATTTTTTGAGGATGTAACTAGGAAAATTGACAGGGGAGAGTCAGTGGATGTGGTGTACCTCGACTTTCAGAAAGCCTTCGACAAGGTCCCACATAGGAGATTAGTGGGCAAAATTTGGGCACATGGTATTGGGGGTAGGGTACTGACATGGATAGAAAATTGGTTGACAGACAGAAAGCAAAGAGTGGGGATAAATGGGGCCCTTTCGGAATGGCAGGCAGTGACCAGTGGGGTACCGCAAGGTTCGGTGCTGGGACCCCAGCTATTTACAATATACATTAATGACTTAGACGAAGGGATTAAAAGTACCATTAGCAAATTTGCAGATGATACTAAGCTGGGGGGTAGTGTGAATTGTGAGGAAGATGCAATAAGGCTGCAGGGTGACTTGGACAGGTTGTGTGAGTGGGCGGATACATGGCAGATGCAGTTTAATGTAGATAAGTGTGAGGTTATTCACTTTGGAAGTAAGAATAGAAAGGCAGATTATTATCTGAATGGTGTCAAGTTAGGAGGAGGGGGAGTTCAACGAGATCTGGGTGTCCTAGTGCATCAGTCAATGAAAGGAAGCATGCAGGTACAGCAGGCAGTGAAGAAAGCCAATGGAATGTTGGCCTTCGTAACAAGAGGGGTTGAGTATAGGAGCAAAGAGGTCCTTCTACAGTTGTACCGGGCCCTGGTGAGACCGCACCTGGAGTACTGTGTGCAGTTTTGGTCTCCAAATTTGAGGAAGGATATTCTTGCTATGGAGGGCGTGCAGCGTAGGTTCACTAGGTTAATTCCCGGAATGGCGGGACTGTCGTATGTTGAAAGGCTGGAGCGATTGGGCTTGTATACATACACTGGAATTTAGAAGGATGAGGGGGGATCTTATCGAAACATATAAGATAATTAGGGGATTGGACACATTAGAGGCAGGAAACATGTTCCCAATGTTGGGGGAGTCCAGAACAAGGGGCCACAGTTTAAGAATAAGGGGTAGGCCATTTAGAACGGAGATGAGGAGGAACTTTTTCAGTCAGAGAGTGGTGAAGGTGTGGAATTCTCTGCCTCAGAAGGCAGTGGAGGCCAGTTCGTTGGATGCTTTCAAGAGAGAGCTGGATAGAGCTCTTAAGGATAGCGGAGTGAGGGGGTATGGGGAGAAGGCAGGAACGGTGATTGAGAGTGATCAGCCATGATCGCATTGAATGGCTCGAAGGGCTGAATGGCCTACTCCTGCACCTATTGTCTATTGACTACATATTGAATGTGAGCAAGGAATCAAACCTAGTATTTTGCACAGGAGGATGGACAGATGAGTTGTAGCTTTGCGCTGCATATGAAAAAGTATAACTAAAAATATATTGTGTAGGAAAATAACTGCAGATGCTGGTACAAATCGAAGGTATCACAAAATGCTGGAGTAACTCAGCAGGTCAGGCAGCATCTAGGAGAGAAGGAATGGGTGACGTTTCGGGTCAAGACCCTTCTGACTAAAAATATATTGGTAGGAGATGCAGAGTTAATGGGAAGGCATATAAAAAAATATATTCAGGTATACTCATAAGCTATAAATTAAATAGATCTTGCGTCCCAAAGTGTAAATGCAATTTTTACAATTTGGGGGTCAGTAAAGATCTAAATTTATTGACCTGATAAATTGTTTAATTGTATGTTCCGCAAATATGCTGATGTAATTTTATTTTTAAACTTAGAGTGGACACTTGCCTGCAGTGCGGGTCTGGGATGTGGCTGAGAAGACTCAAGTGGCTGAATTACAGTGCCACAAATATGGAGTATCATGTGTAGCTTTTTCACCCAACATGAAGTATATTGTATCAGTAGGCTACCAACATGACAAGCTTGTGAATGTCTGGGATTGGAAGGTAGGATGACAATTGTGTTATAAAAAAGTAGTGGGGTAGTTTTTCTGTTGTTTATGAAATTAAACCTGAAGGAAGTATGTTGCGGGATAAAAATCCAAGTGATTAATATGTCTGGAATGAAACCCAACAGAGTTTCAACTAGACTTGAATTCCAAATGTATATGTACCTAGTAACCAGCAGCAGCCATGAAATTCCAGATAATTACATCTTAATCATGCAGCATTGTGGGCAGCACAATGGCACGGCTGGTGGAGCTGCTACCTCATGGTTTCGATCCTGATCTCCATTACTGTCTGTGTGGAGTTTGCATGTTCTCCCCGTGTCTTTCCCTGTGAATTTCCCCCAGGTGCTCTGGTTTCCTCCCACATCCGAAAGTCGTGCGGGTTTGTAGGTAAATTAGCGCCTGTGTATAGGTAGTGGATGAGAAAGTGGGTGTAAACGAGAATATGTGAACAGGTCATTGATGGTCAAAGTGGACTCGGTGGGCCAAACCTCCTGCTTCCATGCTATATATCTAAACTAAATGTCATTACCTGTCGTGGTCTACGTCGTATTATGCAACTCTGCTCAATGATGGGAGGAATCCCAATCTAACAATCTTCTGCCAAGATCCTCCATATCTTATCCCACCATTTAAAAAAAATAATCTGCCTGATTCTAAATTCCAGTCCTCTGTTTTCTTTGAATATCGAGGCCCTTATCCTCTACCACCTGATTTTTGTTTCTAGTGAAAAATTATCACAACTTGAGTTTAGGGTTAGGTTGTGTCTTGTGGATTGGTACTTACAGAAATACTTTTTACTTGACAGAAAAACACCATTGTAGCATCTAATAAAATTTCTAGTAAAGTGACGGCTGTTTCATTTTCTGAAGACAGCAGTTACTTTGTCACAGCTGGCAACCGACACGTTAAGTTCTGGTATCTGAATGACTCCAAAACCTCCAAGGTAGGTTATTATCATTGTCTAAGATTGCCTTCTAATCTGGCATGCAATGCTCGTCACTGTATTTTAAATCATTATAGTCTTGCCAACTGCGTTGATCTGTGATAAGTAGTTTCATTTCAAGATGCTGTTTTCTTAACAGTTGCAAACTATCATATGGATAAATTATTTTGTAATGAATTGTAGTTGCCTTGGTGTGTTCTTAATTTGTTTCTCAAGTTTTGTTGGAAGTGGGAAATTTGTCTTTTGCTTCATTTTGTTTTTGCCACATATATATCAGGTTTTTTTTCCCTGCTTGTTTGCTAACTTGACAATTTAACGAGAACCATTGAATAGGCTAGCTATTGATACTAATCATATAATCTTTTCTTCAGCCAAGATTAATTGTCAGAATCTGGCATAGAAATAATAATTTAAATGTTTGAGTCCACATCTTAATGAAGATGTGGTTCCTGCTATTCTTGATGAAATCATAGTTGCTTTCTTATATTAGAACATAAAATTTAAAATATCTTGAAACTTGGCTACCAAGATCAAATGAGTTTAAGCAAGTCTGTTTCTAGTTTGGGTCTTCTGTTATTTTATATATTAATAATATAAATCTTTGGAGGACCCAAAAGATTTTCTTTGAAATTAAATGAGATGAAGACTGAATTTTATCCTAAACTTATTAGTTGCTTTTGATCAAGTCTTTGAGCAATCTTAATTGGGTGCTTCGTGGTGCCCTTGTGTAACTTAACATCTTTTTGTTCACTACTAAACCAAATACCTGTGTGTTTTCCAATCCAGGCAAATATTACTGTTCCCTTAATAGGACGATCTGGATTGCTGGGTGAGCTCCATAATAACTTTTTCTCTGGAGTGGCATGTGGTAAGGGGAAGATGGCAAGAAGCACCTTTTGCATCACCAGTTCTGGTCTTCTCTGCCAGTTCAATGGGAAAAAAGTACTGGATAAATGGTTGGATTTAAAGGTATGCTGATCTCTGCTTCCTTTAAAACAAATTTAAATATTTAAGTCATTTTTTAATTAAAAAGCATCTTTTATCTGCACCTATTTCCCCACAGACCTCTGCAGCAAATTGTATCGCCGCAACCCAGGATTTCATCTTTTGTGGTTGTTCTAATGGAACATTGAAATTATTTAACCCTGCAAACCTCCATTTTATCACCAATCTGCCCAAACCTCATTATCTGGGAGTCAATGTGGCAGCAGGAATTGAACCAAGGTAAATTTAAAAATTGGTTCGATTTTATTGTCATAAAATTCTTGTGTACAAGAAGCATGTATAAATATATATATATTTAATAAATAAATAATATGAAAATGTCTCTACAGCCGTTTATTCACTAAGAATTCAGATGCTATGCATCCTGACATTATTGGTATGGCCTTCGACTCTTCCAATCGATGGTTGTCATGTGTGTACAATGATCACAGCCTCTATGTGTGGGACACAAAAGACATCAAGAAAGTCGGGAAGGTTTACTCATCATTGTATCATAGTTCCAGCATATGGAATGTAGAGGTATGATACCATCTCTTGTTTCTTTCTTTAAACCTGGAATGTCCTTGTAAGTGTTGGCTCTTCCAGGAAATTTGATAAATGAATCCCACTTTGGGATTTTTCTGGCTTTCCCACTGCCTCGCCTCCAGTCCGTTCTCTAATCTATAGCCTTGAATCCAACTTTTTTTGTGTAAATGTGTCCAGTTTATTTAAAAACCCATGGTGTAAACAATGCAGTAGTCATTTTTTTGTTATTTTTCAGGTTTATCCAGAGTTGGAAGAAAATAACCTGGCTTGTCTGCCACCTTCATCTTTTCTAACTTGTTCATCAGACAATACTATACGATTGTGGAATTCTGGCGGTGCTTCTGAATTTCAATTCACTTCATTCCGTCGTAATATTTATAGCACAGTGAGTTTTAACCTCTAATTCCCATTTCCACCTGAACTTGGTAGTTGATCTAATCCAACATGCTTTTGTTTTTGCTAGATTCAAGTGTAAATAAATATTTTTAGCTAGATTTGTGTTCTGGCCATCAGCCAATTATTAATAGAGTGGCACTGCTCAGTTGACACTGCTCAGTATGAAGGGAGAGAGATTTCCATTCAACTGAAATGAATGAATTCCCCATGTCAGCATGGCAGAGGTTAAATAATTAAAACATAGTTTATCCACCTCACCTCACATCCGGAATCTTGGAATCATCCTTGATCAAACCCTCTCCTTCGACAAACACATCAAACACATCACAAAGACAGCCTTCTTCCACCTCAAAAACATTGCCCGTCTCCGTCCATCCCTCTCCTCCACAGCTGCAGAAACCCTCATCCACGCCTTCATCACCTCCCGTCTGGACTACTGCAACAGCCTCCTTCCTCTATGGCGCACCCTCAAAAATCATCAATAAACTTCAATACATTCAAAACTCCGCTGCCCGTCTACTCACACACACCTCGATCTGTGACCACATCACCCCCGTCCTTTATAAACTCCACTGGCTCCCCATCCCCCAGAGAATCCAGTACAAAATCCTCCTCATAACCTACAAAGCCCTCCATAACCTGGCCCCATCCTACCTGACCGACCTCCTCCACAGGCACACTCCCACCTGCACCCTCCGCTCTGCCGCTGCCAATCTCCTATCCCCCCACATCCGGACTAAACTCAGATCCTGGGGGGACAGGGCTTTCTCCATCGCTGCTCCCACCCTATGGAACTCACTACCCCAAACCGTTAGAGACTCCCCCACACTCACCACATTCAAAACATCGCTGAAGTCTCACCTGTTCAGTACTGCCTTCAACCACTGAAGGTCACCTCACCTTCTGTCTCCTTTCTCTGTTCATTTATTTATTTACTTATTTATCTATTTATTCATTTCCCCTATGTTCTCAAAATCTCTGTAAAGCGTCTTTGAGTATATGAAAAGCGCTATATAAATAAAATGTATTATTATTATTATTATTATTAAAATTGAGAATTGTAGTGATGAACCATTGACCTGCAAATGGTTAAAAAAAAAAGCTGCAAAAACCTCTGCAAAACGATCTAAAATGGGTAATATAAGAAACAAGAAATCTGATTTTTTTTTTTCTTATCGGTGTTTGTTTTCAAGTGGCTTTTTCAGACTGGGGAATAAAAATAAAGCAGAGACTTTAAACGTTTAGTTTGCACCAGTCTTCACATTAGAAGGGAAAATGGAATCTAATGAGTGAAGAACTTGAAGTATTCGTGACCCTTTCTTATTTTCCCCCCAGGATTTAATCAAAATTGTGTATGTGGATGGCAATATTCAGTACCTCCAAGACACAACAAACAATCCTGACCGAACGGAAAATGGAGGAACTTCTGAGATAAAATCAGGAATTCGGGTCATAACCATCAGCCCTGATGGGCAGCATCTGGCTTCTGGAGATAGGATGGGGACCCTGAGGTACAAATGATAATGAAATTTTCCTCAGCAACTTAATAGCACAGTTGGTTAAAGGAAATATTTTGCTGCTTATGAGGATATTTTTTACTGTATCGTTTAAATGACAAAAAAATGAAGAGCCTAATGCGTGTAATATGCAATTGCATAAACTGAAAACCTTTACAGTATCATACTGTTTGAAGAGGTAGCAGGAACATTGCTGATGGCACTGATATTAAAATTATGGCAAATAAGAGTGATTTTAAAGGAAGTGTATAGAAAAAAATCATTATTTTCTTTCTTCCCTAACACCACCTGATCTGCTGGGCATTTCATACACCCTTGGCCTGAATTTCATAGCCTTTACAAGTTCTTCTGTTTCAGTTTGCTGGATTCAAAAAAGTTATCACCATGCTTTGATGTACCCATCCCTCCTCTGCTCAAACTGAACTGCATTTCTTTCCTAATTTGACATAATCATTGCATTCTGCGGTTATGTGTGAATAAATAAAATATTTTATGACTATTGTTAATAGGACTTTGAGCATTCACAAAGTCATTGAACTTTTCCCTTGTCCTATTCTTCATTTGTGGTCATGATTGGAAATTTATTCCAATCGAGCATGAAAAAGTGGAGGACTAGTCTGATTGGTTGCCGTCTGGGACCTGATAAGCAGCTGAGTGCAATGAGTTGTGAAATCAAATTTGTTTTGTATCAAACCCAGTGTTTTAAAACATAATTTTTTACTGTTTCTAGAATTTTTGACCTGCAGTTCCTGGATGAACTAATGAAAGTTGAGGCTCATGATTCTGAAATGTTGTGCCTTGAGTACTCTAAACCTGAAACTGGTGAGTAAAATTCAATTGAGCTCAATAGGGGGAAAAAGGACCGATCAAGCACCATTTTCTTGCCCAGTCGAAATCTCAAATGATTGTGACCTACTCCTTTTCCCAGTTCTTGTGTTTAAATAAAAACAAAGTCATTTCCTTAAAAAATCCCAAATCTTGTAATTTGTCCGTCCCCCCCTCACATAACTGTTATGTGGATTTGTTATTGTAAATAGCTGAGTCACCAGAAACTGAAACATCCGGCACCTCACTGGTAACTTATTTTTCCATGATTACCTGTTTATGCTCATTATGGTTTCACGAACAATGCCTATTTTACGTAGTGAGAGGCCATGGTTGACTTTTCTTTTGAAGAATATTATATCTGCTTGGACAAAATGTCCTGTGGCTGCTAAGCATTGAGTTAGTGCTCTTTTACAAGTGCTCTGCATTTTTGAGCCCATAATCCTCGATGAAGATGCCGCTTCTCTGATCCTGATGCTTTTATGTTAAATTAATATATTTTGCCGATAGGCCTTTTTTAGTTTCCTTACCTTTTCCACATCTCCACTTCCCTTCCCTAAAGGTTGTGTTGGAGGAGTGATTTTTGCCCTCTGTTAATTTGTGTGCGAGGGTGATCACATACAATTCTGATTTTTATTTTGGAAAATTTTAACCTCTTATTCTACATTTAATTATTCTTTTGAACAATCTACCAAATAGATTTGAATTTAACTTTGTGCCATTTAACCTTGCCTGAAGTGTTGACTCTAGCTTAAGCTGTCTCATCTGTATCCAGCCATAACCCATGGAAGAATGTTTACCTGATACTTTTGAGTAATTGGTAACATTTATAATAATAATAATTCAAATGTGGTTTTTTTTCATATTCAATGTAATAATTACTGAATAACCACATAATTCTCTCCTTTGTGTACTTAAATTCTGGTACCCTCGTTACTGTATTTTTAAATCTATTAATTTTCTTTTAAGGAATGAAGTTGTTGGCAACCGCAAGCAGAGACCGTCTAATTCATATATTAAAAGTGGACAAACAGTATAGCCTGGCACAAACACTAGATGACCATTCCTCCTCTATTACTGCTGTGAAATTTGCAGGTACTTTGTAAGGAATATGACTGTCTCATCAATAAATGACATTGCTTATTTTTAACTTCTACTAATGACTTAGATTTGTCCCAGTCACTTAATATATATATTATGATGCAGATGCTTGACAATGTTATGTGTCCCTTTTTATTCTCTTCCTGTAGCTTGCAATGATGGGGTCAAAATGGTTAGTTGTGGAGCTGATAAAAGTATATACTTTCGTACTGCACATAAGGTAAACCTTTTTGGTTTCTGTTTCCCTCTGTAGTTTGTGCATTTTTTTTGTGGTGGCTTGGCCTCTGAGGGGAATTTTAAAAAGCTTCACATCCAATGCCTTGATGTGCATTACTTAATATATTATCAGATGATAATGCCAAAAGCTAGCAACTGGTGAAAATATGAGCAGTATAAACTGACCATCCAAGATTATTATTTCTCCTGAATACTGCTATTGGAATCCTGAGCTGGTATAAGAATCTCTCAAAACTAAGAATTACTGCAAAAAAAATTGAACTGCATGTATAAACACAGTTCTTGTGACTTGGCAAAGTTAAGTATTACTGGTCCAAGGTTTTATCCTTCATGGCTTCAAAATTTTACAAAACTTCGACCGTAAATCGCATGTCTGCTGTGAATGCTCACTCATAAGACTGGAATAGTTGGTCAATGGAAAACAAAGGAAATTGAGGACAATTTTTGTTTACATGTTAGTTTACTTCATTGAAAAAAGTTACGCTTTTTTTACAGATTAATGTTCTGGCTTGCAAATATGAAATGCTTTTTTAAGCAGATATAAAAGATGAATGATTTCACTATGGCTTACATTTTCAAATTTTTGCTCTGAGAAAACTACGGGTACATTCGTTCTGTTGCAATATTGTGTGGGAGTGGTAGAGTTTGCTGTAAAGAAGTGGGAAGAAACTCAGCCATATTCAGTGAGTCATGCAGCGTGGAATCAGAACCTTAGGCCCAACTCTTCCATGCCGACCAAGATGCATCCCGTCTACACTTGTCCCATTTGCCCAGGTTTTGTCTATGCCCCTCTAGACTTTCCCTATCTATCACATGAATTTCTTAATTTTTTTGCACGACACCCCTTTAATCTCTTTCTGATGATTGTTTCCATCAAAATATAAGTATTGTTGAGTGTGGGTAGTTTAATACTGAATGTTAGTTATGCAAACTCCTAGTATGTAGACTGAATTAAATTTGTTTTTGCAGTCTGTCAATGAAGTTCAGTTCTCAAGAACTCATCATGTTGTAGGAAAGACCACCCTGTATGACATGGATGTTGATATCACTCAAAAATATGCAGCTATCTGCTGCCAGGACAGAAATATTAGGTATGTTTATCTCCTTGGAGGAAATGGCCTTTTTTTTTGTTACATCAGAACTCTCAAGTTGTATGATGCAGAATAAATTCCTTTGAGAAGGAAAGCATATATATAAAAGAAAATCCATGATACAGATCGCAAATCCATTTTAGTAACTGAGCTGTTTAAACTTTAGATTACCATGTATTGTTCTTGATACGTTAGCTCATTTCAATTGGGGTTGTAACTATTACCAGCATTCCAGTTCCCTATCCATAGACTCTGCTAGAAATACTGTGGGATTCGGACTGTACAATAATATTGCATAGTGAAAAATGATGGCTCTAGCATATAGATGAGGTATTGGCCAGTACCTGTAGAACTGTATAGAAATATATTTGAGGAGAAAATGAAGGAAGTAAAAAACATTACGTCTATTTTTTTAATGTTGCAGAATATTTAACATAAACAGTGGGAAGCAACAAAAATGTTTCAAAGGTTCACAGAGTGAAGATGGGATTCTCCTCAAAGTAAGGACTGCAAATCTCAAGCACCTGAAATAGTACAGAATTTCTTCTATGTTATCTTCTTAGTTCTTTTGCAATATAATGCCTAACAATGAACAACAGCATATGGCAATTCAGAATTTAATGAAACATTTATTTTCAAATTGTTTTGAGCATAAGTAAGATTGCTAGAAGTTCATTATAGAATGGAATATCCTTATTTGAATGGAAAATTGGTTCTACTGCACATGGTTAATATGTCTACAGCAGCCCCTTTGTTGAAGGCAGGATTGTCTTCGCACATCCCTCCTTGCTACCACTTCCTGATGTGGACAACCTACTCTCTTGTCTTGCTGATGTTAAGGGTTAGGTATTGTTCTGACACTGGTACAAGGTTCCCGAACTCTTTGGGGAAAATAGCAGAAGCAAATGGCCTAATCTTAAATCAAATGTTGATTTGGGGTGCCCTCTGCAGCTAGAATTATGAAAGCATTTTAATATAAGTGAATGAAGCAAAATGTGTCTTTTATAGAATTAATATTTTTAGATTATGAAGATTTACAAAGAACATGAATACAAAAAGAACAAGCACATTTTCTTCTTGCTAAAGAGCTGGGAAGTAGGATTTAAGTCCCATTTTGTATTGGCGTGGACACAATAGACAATGATTGCTTCCGATGCAGTAAATCACTCATTTCTGTGTACGATTTTTAATATTTGTTTGCATTTTCACATTGGGTGACTTTGAATCAATTTTATTTAGTATGTAGTCTACGGTCTATTTTCCTAGCACTCTCTCTGCTTTAAATTTTAGGTTCAGATGGATCCTTCCGGAACATTTGTAGCCACTAGTTGTTCTGACAAGACTATTTCTATCTTTGACTTCTACACTGGAGAATGTGTAGCCAGCATGTTTGGACATTCAGGTAATCTACTTAATTGACAAAGCAATTAACTTTCATTCTGTTGCTTGATTTATTAAATTCATTTTTATTCCTTAAACCCAACTTTTTTTTCCTGTTAAATATCTGACCAGCTCTTGCATTCTTGTTTAAATTGCCTGAAGGTTGGGCACACAGGGCAAGTCTCCGAGTTGCTCATTTTCACTAGTGCAGTACATAATAAGCAATCACAGTCCACTGAAAAGTGTGTTGAATTACTGTAAAGCCTTGTTAAGAGTATTGTGTGTATTTCTGGTCGCCCAATACAGGAAGGATGTGGAAGCTTTGGAAAGGATACCAGGAGGGTTTACCAGAATGATACCTAGACTAGAGGGTATTGGCTACAGAGGTTGGTCAGACTTGGATTGTTTTCTCGGAATTTGAGGGGAGACCTGATGTATATAAAGTTGTGAGAGGCATAGATAGGATAGAGAATCAGAACTTGTTCCCCAAGATGGAAATATCAAATACTAGAGGGCATAGCTTTATAGCTTGCAATACTTTAAAGCATTATGTAGAAACATTCCAAAACATTTTTAATTGGGTTTTTTCTTCCGTTTCAGAAATTGTAACTGGAATGAAATTTACACATGACTGCAAATATCTAATAACAGTATCGGGAGACAGGTGAGTAATTTTCTGCTGAATGGCCATTATACATTTGGAGAATCTCCTTGCAAAGCGTGCTTGGTTGTAAACTGCATTATTGAAGGGCCCCGTTTTGTTAACCAACACCACATGTATAACTTCACCTTGTCACCGAAGCAACTGCTATGTTCTGCTTTTGATCTTTAAATATTTCCACTGCACAATTTGTGCTGCATTTTAATAGGAGAAATGCAACTGTCCTTTCCCAGATTTGGTTAATCGCTAAGTGATCAATTCGGCACTGAAAATTCTGGAATGTGATCAGTGGATAGACCTTTCCCATCCCTTTTCTTCCCAACTTAATGTACTATTCATTCAGATATATTACTTTGCACATTAGAGGGTGCTGACATGCAAACTTTAATATCCAGTGATTAAACAGTAAGTTGGAATCTGAATGTTCTTTTCTAATCTGAGTATTATATTACATGTCTCTATTCAATATTTTACATTATATTTTTATTCCACAGTTGCATTTTCACATGGCGCTTGGACCCTCAGTTGACTGCATGCATGAGACATCGTCTCTCAGAAATTAAACAAATCGCTAAAAAAGATAAGACGTGTGGAAGCAAGGCTTCAGCACCAATTAGGTATGTTGTTAAACCTGCAGACCTGCGAAGTGCTTCATAAAATTAGATGATTTTGAGTCTTTCTAATTTTATATCAAAATTGCAAAGTTGGAAGATCCAAGATATATCTGGGTGACACTCTTTCCATTTAGCTGTAAATCCTCTGGTCTGATTGCACTGTGAAATTTGCATGAATGATGTGGTGGTGGAAGAACAACTTTGCCTATAATCCAAAATAGTTTGGGATTCAGCTCTAAGCCAAGTGTTATTTAGCCGATAAATCTTGAAGCACATTTATTTCTAGTCTTTCACAACCTCAGCAAAACATTTTAGATCTGAGTACTTTTGAAGTAATGACACAATCGTTAGAGATGTAATGATGTTGATTGAGGATAAATATTGGTCAAGACTCCAGGGTGAAATTTCTTGCTTTTATAATGGAGTGTAGTATTTTACTAACATTTTAAGAGATGAATGGGGCATCAGAAAGGTGACAGCTCAGACACTGTAGCAGTCCTTCAGCATTGCACTGGTGCCTCAACGGAAGTTTGATACTGAAGTCATGGATAGGATTGGCCCGAGTGAGATTGTAACGGTTCAAGTGTGCTACCACTAACCTGTCCTAGACTAAGTAAAAATTACTGCTAATATAGCTCTGTGTGTGTACAGTGCTTTAGCTTTCTGCAACTGCACTTTGACATTGTATGCTAATGTATGTTGAGGAAAGCATAAAAATAGTATGCTCATTCATTGACTGATGATTAGAAGAGCTAGTTTTTGGCATATTCCAAGGTGGAAAAAGATTTTATCTTCAGTATTAACTCTTCTGCAATGATTTAGGAGAGAAACCTATATGGTGAAAAAGTTAACTTCAGATTGTCAGGAAGATGATCAAGAGGAGGAGATGAGTGGGGAAGATGGAGATGATGGATCATTCCAAACTCCTTCGAAAGATCACATGGACAGAGGTAAGAGCAGGCTTATCGATACGATGACATATATTAAAGATGAATGATCCTAAATATTAATGAATAATGTTCTTCGTGCAATCTTGTTATCATAAATTAAAACCAATGCTGAAATAGAATACGGAGGTAACAAATTAATATTGAATCCTAGAATAGGGAAATAGTTGAGGAATTAAACATCATCACAACAAAAACTTCTCCAGAAATACTGAAAGCCACGGGTCCAGTGCAGATGAAGTAAATTACATTCTAGTTTTTATAAAAATAATACAGTACTTTTTAAAGACCGCACCTTGTTTTTTGTGCACAATTTTGGTCCACTTAAAAATATATAGTTGCCAAAGCGATCCAATGTAAATTGATTAAAGTAGTTTATGGGATGTTAAGTCATAACACATAAGTAGGCTTTGCTCAGTGAATGCAGCTTTGGAGTTCTCTGCCCCAGGTGCAATGGAGATTTGAGCATTGAATGCATTCAAAAGAGAAGTCAAAAGGTTTCTGCCTGTTGGAGCAAACAAAGGAAATGGGAATAGTGCAGGGCAGTGATGGTGATGGTATTATTCATTAATATTTAGGACCATTCATCTTTAATATATGTCATCGATGGTGAGGTGAAGATTAGCCCCGATAGTCCCATTAGCCCTGGCGAAGCTTACATGAAGGGCTAAATGTCTTGCACCTGCTCTGTTTTTTTTATTCTACCAAGATTTCAAAACGGCTTTAATTAAGATTGCAGTTTGTAAAACATGCTTTTGCAAAAATTGAAAAAATCTTGATGTTACCTTCCATAATTTTCCCTAATTTACATCCAATCTTTTTCATAAAAATGGCCCAAAAGCAAATGTGGTGCCAATGAGTTTAACATTGTTATTGTTTTTTAAAATATTGCACAAAATACCTTTAGTTATTTTTCTCATTCTGCACAAAACCGTCGGAAAGAATCCAGAAAAGGAAAGCTTTCCACACAAGATTTTTGTCTTCCATTTTGTGGACCAATCGAACTAATCTTGTCTGTTCTTTCCAGGTAAGGCTGAAGATGTTGCATTCCTGCTGACTAATGGGAAACTTCCAATGTGGGCAAAGAGACTGGTAAGTATTTTGTGAGGAAGAGTAAACATTATTGTAAAAGCAATTGGAATAGTGTGTCATTTAATTACTATAAAATCTTAATTTATAGCATACACTTTTACATTACTCTTCTCTATATAAATCTGCGGTAGAGGTATTGTTTTTGGCGATATGGGTATATTTGAAATGCTAAACAAGTTGCCTGCCAGGTTCGTAATTAGTCACATCATGCACTAAAACTGGTTAACTGAACTCGTTACTGATTCAGGACTTGCAGATCAATGGGTTTTGCTAAAGAATGGCACGCTCTGTTCACTGGATGTCCTGTCTACGGACATGTGGTACAGGACTCGAGTAAGGCAAAACTGCAGTTTTATATTGAAAGAAAATATTGCAGGCTTAAGAATCTGTATTTACCTTGGGCTCTCTAAATGAATTTTATTTTTCCACCTTTGATGTACTGAAACATTTAACTGTTTATTTCAACACAGATGCTGTCTAACCTGCTGAGTATGTTCAATACTTTGTTTCAGATTTCCAATATAATTGTTTTCATTTTCAGTTGATGAACAAGGAGTTAATGGATATTGGCATTATATTTTCTTAAGTATTAGAAACATTAATTGGGCTGGATTCTGGTAAACCCCAGGGGATTGAACACCTGAATACTCTGGTGTTGAAAGAGATGACTGGGGGTAGTATTTGACACTTTACAAAATTCTATAGTTCTAAAATGGTCCTAACTGAAGAAAAATGTGAAGAAAGGAAAAAAACGTGCAAATGGTCTGTGGAATAAATTAATTTGAATCATTCTAAAATAAGTGAAAATGTGAAAATATGGACTCTTTCTTAATAGTAGTCAGTTAATTAATCAGCTGTGAGATTTCTCCTGAACTCAAACTTGCAGAGACACACAAGCCATGAGGACTAATGTGCATTGACTTTTATTACACGGTAAATTCAATGCAAAGATGTTCTAAAATAATTCATTTTAATGTTCGTCACAGGAGGCAGGTGATAACAGTGTGCAGGATGGAGCAGGAGGTAACACTGAGAAATTTCATCCACGAGGAAGGTGGGCTGAAAGGATGGACAAAGATCTTATTCACTCCATTCTGGGTATGAGGCAGCTGGAGGAGTACTGTGCGACCCCAACCCCAGGCAGAATGTCGGTGGCACAGGGAAAGCCTAACAACTGCTTGGTGGAGCAGGACAACTTTGAACCACGTAAATTGGATAACTTTCTCAAGATGGTTAGTAGATTTCTGTGAACTAGCAACATTTATAAGATTGGTAATGGCTACTAATAAATTGGTAATTCAGTTAGTTAAATGATGCTATACATGAAAAGCAATACACGAGTGATAGTTCTCAATAACCAAAGTCTGTAGTCTCTTTTTTGCTCTGGTTTATTTTCACCCACATGTTTAGACCGTAATGTTGTATCCTTATTGTTTTGATGTGGTTATGCTTTATTCTTAATTGTTAACTGTATGTTTGTGTTGTCATTTGTGAGCGGAGCACCAAGGCACATTCCTTGTATATGCATACTTGGCCAATAAACTTATTCATTCATTCATTCATTCAAGGGAAGAGGTTTTAATGCTCTATTTTGGTTTTTCTCTGGTAACAGCATTTATTTGGGAATCTAGTTACAATAGAATCCCAGCCAGATAAATGCTCGCTTTTGATATCTTTTATGCATGGCAGAATTAATAGTCTTGCATGTAGAATAATGTTTACCATGGAATGAATAGGAGGAGCAACTTGACTTATTGAAATGATTGTTAAAAATGAAATGCTAAAACTTTATAACCATCTGGCAGTCAGTGTGAAATTGTTTTCTGATGAGATTGTAATGTATATTGAGTTTTATTTTTGCCTTTAACAATTGCTGCTGACGGTCTGGCATAGTACCAAACTATTTGTCTGGTGACATATCTGCAGAGTATTATAATTTTATGTCTGTTGGCGTGAAATTTCAAATATCACCCTACCACCTCGGTATTGATATCACGTAGTTATTAAAATAGGAACTATGCTCTTTATTCCTGCAATTATTAAAGACCATCAAAAACAAACCAATTAGATCCCCCTTTTACAAATTGAACTGTTAGAATCTAGGTGCCTTCTGGGGTGGGGAAATAGTATGGGGCTTGTGTGGTCTATAAATAGTGATAGAAATCATTATGTCCAGCAGTAAAACATGGCTGTTGCAATGGGTATGGTTCATGTCTTTACTACTAAAAATGTGTTCTTTGCTATCAAACAGTGTTATAAAAATCTTTTGTTTAGGATGAAGCCTTGCATAAAAAGGTTCAATGTAACAGAAGTGATAAATGAACTACTTTAATAGATCAGAATTTGTAAAGGCAGAGCTCAGTCATTTGATTATGTCACTGGAAAGCAATTTCTTCTATGCACTCATGTAAGACTATGAGTGCTGTTGCTGTTAGTCATTTTGTGCATCTTAAGCTGTGCTAATCGCTATTCTCCAGCATTATCTTCAATATTTCATGAACTGACAAATATTCAAAAAATCTTTGCTGTTAGAATCCTTCACTTTTATGCCTCGTTCCTTAACGTGTGATTTTTTTTCCCCCCAGGATTCGCTCAGCATAATTACTGCTTAAATATCCCAGCATTAATCTCAGCATACTTAACATTTCCTTTTTTTACTTTTAAGGTCAACGTTAATTTTTTGTATATTCCCATCATTAGAGATCAAGGAATGTAAGGAGAAGGCAGGAACTGGAAACTGAAAAAAATGATTGCCCACGTTTAATCAGAATGCTGGAGTACAGCCAAAATGGTTAATCCTTTACCGAGTGGAGGGTCCCTGACTTAAAACATTGATGCTTTCTCTTTCCATAGATATGATCTGACGTACTAAATATTTCCAGCTATTGCTGTTTTTGCTCTACTCCTGTTTTCTATATTTCTGTTTTATTCTGGATCTATTTAAAATATATTTTTTAAATTATAGAATTCTCTGGGAATTCTTTAATATTGGCAGCTTAATCTGCTTGATAACAAATTTGCTGGAAGCCAAAAATGTCTCCTAGATACCTAATGCTGGCTAATATTAAGAAAGGGGAACTTCATGTCTACACAAATATTAAGAAAGGGGAACTTCATGCTAGTTGAGAGATGAATCAGTATTAAAATTCCGACTGAAGTAAGATTTGCACTTTGATCTTTTACTGAAAATATTCTACATAACAGTTGGTTCATGATTTAAAGTGGATTTTTAAAAATAATTTCTTGATTTTTAAGCACCAATTTTTGACAGTGCGTAAGAATTTGAAGTTACTGTCACAAGATCAAAAACTTCCTTCCATGCCATCTATATATTGCTGGTAATCTTGCTGTTCTGTGGTAGGTTATGACTGAAGTTCAGGTATGTTTTTTCCAACACCACCCCCAGTCCATTCAAACTATCTTCTCTTTCATGACAAGGAAAATTTGAGTGAAAGATCTTTCCTAGTTAAATCCTATATTCTTCCAGTGTCTACTTCACTTTGGATTAAGAGACTAGAAATCCTAGGCAATCTATTGAAATGATAGAACAATATAGTTGGTCTTGAGTACTCATGTGAAATTGATGCTTGCGCAAATGTCGTTATAAAACCTGAATTTTAGTTAATCATCCGAATCCCCCGACAATTAAATATTGCTTAACCATAACTGCCACCACAGTTTAATAAACTGGGAATGGACAATAAATGCGTACATTTTTACCTAACTCTTGAACAAGCAGATCAATAAAAATGCAGCCAATATAATTAATGAAATAATGCCAAGGGACTGTGAGAAGCATTTCTCTGGAGTTGTATTCACTCAATTGTCTTCCTTTTTGCTGTACAATAGAATGTCAGAGATCCCAGATGCCTAACATCAGTGGCTAATTTGAGACAGCTGATGTAATGTATGGATTATTGCGGAATTTGCCTTGCTTATAAGCTGGGTGGGGTTTATACAGCCACATTACCCATGATCACTTTTTGTATGCAAGCTGAAGTGGATTGTAATATATCTCAGATTGTGTTGTATCACTTTATTCAATTGGTTGGGGAATAGACATGTTTTTATCATGAATTGCAGCAATATGAATGGTATGTGTTTGACTGTTTTATGAGTTGATAGTTGGTTTATATGTCAAATTGCAAAAATGATTTCCTACATTCTTGTCCAAGGTCAGTTAAGAAATCAGTTTCGTTAAGATCAGTTTCATTGGCTTTGTTTTGTGAAAAGGGTTTTTTTCCTCCCATTTGAAACCTTAAATTGTTTGATTAATTTACTTTACAGTTTGAAAAATGTTCCAAGTTTTAAGTTCCAAGAAATTTTTTAAGCTTTCAGGATATTTTGGAAATATGGAATTTTGATGTATTTTTACAATGAAGACATTTTAAGCTTGATTAAATTGCAAAGACTGCCCTTAGAAAATATTGGTTGCTTTTGCTTTTTTTCTTAATGTTTTCCTTTTTCTATGCAATTAAATCATCAAATAATTTAGCACCATCCTATTCTTTAGCACAATAAATTTACGGTGGTTAGTGTTTTAATTCTAAAATGTATCACATTACCTAAAATCTTGTTTTTAGATGGAAATTTCCCCTAGTCTTCTATCAAGAAATTCTATGGGAAGGCCAAGTTCAATTTGTCCAGAGGATACCGATTGTACCTTTTCACAGAAGATGGATGTGGCAGAAACTGAACCAACCATGCAAACCTTTTATCCTTTACCTAATGATGATAATTCTACCAGTACAGAGAAGTGGGTATTCTGAACATTCTTAAATGTTGAATTCTCAAATTATTTGAACGTATTCATATTATTTTAGAGGATGGTATTATAGTTCTCACCATAATATTATGTCCTTATCTATACATTGATGCCAATGTTTATCATCTGCAATGCAAGCTATTCTGACATGTAGATGGAACTCTTTAGAAGTGACCCAGCATTTCCAACCAGTCTGATTTGGACAGCAGTGTTGTAATAGTTATTTCTCCTGTGCATGTGCACGATTTGTGCATTCTGTGTTGCATGGGTTTCCTCATGTCCTGGCTGTTATAAATTTCCTCTAGGTCCAAGTTAATGGCAAAGAGAAAGAAAGGGGAATTGATAGGCATGTGTCAAGACGAGAATCTGACTAGTGATATTTTGTGAAAAGGAAATAGTTACAAGTGAAAAATGCGAATGTAATGCTATTATTTAGTAAGATTTTATAATGCCAAGTTTGAGTATCCATTATTATCCTGCTATAGCTTGGAGTTGTTGTGTATTGACTTTGTATCTTCTTCCATGGTAGTGATTATCAAGTAAAAGAACCACCAAAAAAACTACAAGAAAGTGACTCCGAGTGGCCAGTTGTGCATTCAGTGGAGAATAGTCCTGACAGTGCCTATTCGATGGATTCGGGAAGTAGCCGCACCACCAGCCATGAACAGCAACAGGACGGTGAGAGATTCTGAATAGAAAGCTAGCAGTAACCTTCTTTTGGTTTCCACAGATAGACCATTTGAGATTTGATGAGAGTGATATGTGGGGAGATGGAATTGTACTAATGTTAGTGCCACTGACAATGCTGAATCCAATATTGTACACTACATGTATGTGATAGAGATTTTGAGTTGCACAATCCAGCCCTTTTTAAAAAGAATTGTAATTGAGTCTGTGTTGACGTCAGTCATTATTGAGCTATTTGATTACGTTTTTAAAGTTCTGATAACCATCTGAACGTGTTTCACTCAGACTGATCAATAATTCTCAAGTGTAAAGTCTGTCTTGCAGCTAGTAGTGCATTTTTCACTGCATGGTTGCCTTGTATTTGTTTTTCCAAACCAAAAAAAGTTACCAAAGTGGGTTTCTTATTGACCTGTAAAGTTGCATTTATATATGCAGTGAGAATATTTTGACGTACACACGTCTTAGGTGTGGTTTTTAAATATAATTTTCTCACACAATGGTATTCCTTTTACTAGAATGCTGTTTTACTTAAATCTGCTCACTATATCTAGTGCCATCTCCCTACCTATCTTCGCTCTCTACCTTGAAGTCAACTTCGACTGGATTTTGTGGACGCTACTTTGGCACACTAACATAAATTATGTATTTAACATTAGAGTACAATGGCGTTAGGGTCTGTTTGGGGAAAATATATTTTGTGTAACTGTTTAATGGAGTAGTAGCAGAATATACTGAAGAAAACTTTAAACCCCACAAATTCAATTAATTTTCAGTTGAAGATTATTTTGCTGGGAACCAAAAAACACAGGTGTATATTGTTGGGCTCCAAATGATAAAACAATAGAAGAGTAACTATTAGAATTATAAAAACATAGTTATTAGAGACTTATTAGTTAATACTGAGGTAATGTAAAGTGTAGAGCACTACATGAATTGTGTATGAGACCCCTCTGCGCTCTTTTATCTTTCAGAAAATAATGAATTGTAAATCTAGTTCTGAATAAATGGAGCAGATTTCAGTAATGGCGTATTTGGAGAGTATTAATCTTTGTAAAAGTAGTTTACAGCTTAAAAATAACCGGCAAAGGGTAATTTTAATAACTTGGATCACTATAGATTTGAACCAAAAATTAGTTGATAAATGTAAATTGAACAGCAAGAAGCCTTCAAAAGAACATGGTGCTGATAGAATGTGATAACATTTCAAAACATAGATTGGGATTAATTGGATAATGATCAAAGGGCTTAAGAATAGAAGTCACAATGGTATTTTGTTTTTGTAATCACTGTACTTCATAAATTAGCCTGGAAACATGCTACATTGTCAATTTCTCATCAGGTAAATGCAGCATAGGTTTTGGTGTGATAAACCAAACATTGGAACAGGTCCACTAGGGTGAATAAAACAAAAACCTTGAAAGCTGCGAGTAAATCCTAACAACACTTGTCACATCTTGCATCTACCATCCCTAGATTCTGACTCCGTGGGCCAGCTAAGTTCTGATGGCCATTCTTCAGGATTAGAAGAGGAAGAGGAACAGTGCAGCACAATACCGCAGCAATTACATGCAGCAAAAACTCCAGATCAAGAAAAATTCCTCAAACACAACTTTGAAGCTCTAGCTAATGAATTTTCTCATGGTAAAACTTGTAGATAACGTTGTTTTCTTTTCTCCACATTGTTCAAACTAATTACATGCATGTGCATATGACTAAAATTAGTTTGTTAATTTGCAGAGAAATTTGACAACTCTTTGAAAGATGTTCAACGAAATGCAGAAAATGAGAAGAACTTCTTCCTAAATCCTCGTTTAAGTATTTCGGCTCGATTTCTGTCCCGCTGTCAGAAAAGTAGTAGGTTAGTGTTTGACATTTTCAAAGACATGAGTGCAATAATATTACTTTGTGAAACTTAAGTTGCATTCTTTATTACATTTTAACAATCCTCTTATATTAAGGCTCATCTGAACTTTGTCCAAGAGACTATTGGAAAAGGAAGTTGAGGGTTGCAACACTTGTGTATCAAATCCCTGATGTAACGCTTGTTCGTCACTGGTCAAAGGCCCAGCATCTGTCCTATAACACTCCCAAATTTGTTCCATATTCATCTCAGAGGTTTAAAATTAATGAGTTTAATTGTAGGTCTATACTTAAAGTTTGAGTCCTTTGTACATGAATTTATTATAGCGCATCATATTATTCATAGGCCAGCTATCCAGAATAGGTGAAACAGCCTAGGCAGTTACTTTGCACTCGCTAAAAGTGTGTGTGTGTGAATCTTGCAGTGTTTAGAATAAAGCTCATGTCAGATCATATTCATCCACCCATTTAAACACATCTTTAGCAGTTAGTAGATCAAGTGGACCCTTTGGGCCCAAACCTCTCCTGCATTGGCGCAGCACCCTCTCCTCCCCCTCCCCTCCTCCGCCTCCCCCCCCCCACTCCATCACCCTCAACCCCCCCTTATCCTCCCTCCACCCCTTCCCTCCCTCCCGAGGATATAAAATATAACACCGATTTCAATGAAACTAAAGGGACGACGGTGAGAAAGGCGGGCCTAAAATTGTTGCGCTATTGTGTACTGTTTTGGCTGTAGTTCAAGGAACAAACAAACAAGCAAACAAACAAACAAGAGTTTTAGTATATAAACATAGCACAAAAAGTAAGGAAATTTGTTTGGTAGATTATTTCTTTGTTGTAACAATGCTTCTTGGCAATAAATCTTATACCGTTGGAAAGCCTGTTTATTTCCCTTTTAAATGGTGCCACATTTGTAAGGAACATGCATTTGTGGGATGAGCAGCAGAGCTGAGTATATGGGTTGCGCCCATGAAAATTTGCCAAATCTTCTCTGCCAATGCCAAACAGCTTATTCTGCTGTTGCTATTGACTCTTGTTTTGAGCTTCTGGTACCCCCAGGTGCTGACAATCAGGTGCCTGATTGGCACCTGATTGGCAGCATCTGTGAGCATGAGCCCTGCTACAGTGGTCAGTAGGTGTCTGCTCCAAGAATCGGCATGCCACGTTTGACTGATCTGGATAGGGCCTGTGCGATAGGGCAACTTCAAGCTGGTGTTCCGCAAAACCAAGTTGCGGCATTATTTGGAGTGAGCTGTAGTACCATCTCCAAAGTGAAGGCCAAGTTCCATATAACGGGGGATGTCAGAGACAGGCCGTGAAGTGGGCGTCCCAAGAAGACGACATCCGAAGAAGACCGTTTCCTCACCCTGTCAGCACTTAGGAACCGTAGGCTGTCTTCTACAGATTTGCAGTCAAGGTTTGCAGACAATTCGGAACAGACTGCACGCAGCCGATCTCCGGTCTCATAGGGCTGCCAGGAGGCCTGCCATGACTGTCAGGCCCGTTTGCGCCGGTGTCGGCAACATGTGCACTGGAACCTGAACATGTGGAGGAACGTTATGTTCAGGGATGAGTCCAGATTCTGCCTACAGCAGTTGGATCATAGGGTCAAAGTGTGGAGAAGACGCGGAGAACGCTATGCTGATTGCTGCACCGATAGAGTAACATCCTTTGGTGGAGGCAGTGTGATGGTGTGGGGCGGCATCTCCCTCACTGGAAAAACGAGGCTTGTCATCATTGGAGGCAATCTCAATACAGAGATATATCGAGATGAGATTCTGCAACCAGTGGCAATCCCATATCTCCACAGTCTGGGACCGAACTCTATCCTCCAAGATGACAATGCTCGCCGCCACAGAGCAGGGTTTCTCAGAGACTACCTCCAGAATTTGGGAGTGGAGAGGATGGAATGGCCTGCCAGCAGTCCTGACCTCAACCCCATTGAACACTTGTGGGATCAGCTTGGGCGTGCTGTTCGTGCCAGAGTAACCAACACAACCACGTTGGCTGACTTGCGACAAATGCTGGTTGAAGAATGGGATGCCATCCCACAACAGTGTGTGACCAGGCTGGTGACCAGCATGAGGAGGAGGTGCCAGGCTGTTGTGGCTGTGTATGGTTCTTCCACATGCTACTGAGGCTCCTGTTTATTAAATGAATAAATTGTTAAATTGCCAATATGTCTTGTTTCTTCAGACTTCAATCATCCAATCCACCAAACAACACCGAACAAGAGTCAATGGCAGAATAAGCTGTTTGGCATTGGCAGAGAAGATTTGGCAGATTTTTCATGGGCGCAACCCACATACTCAGCTCTGCTGCTCATCCCACAAATGCATGTTCCTTACAAATGTGGCACCATTTAAAAGGGAAATAAACAGGCTTTCCAACGGTATAAGATTTATTGCCAAGAAGCATTGTTACAACAAAGAAATAATCTACCAAACACAAATTTCCTTACTTTTTGTGCTATGTTTAGATACTTGTAGCTCACTTAGCACTCTGGTCATTCCCAGGAATAAGAATGTTACCGGAATCTGCACTGAAAGGGATCATTATGGGATTATGTATGTAAACGCGTTACCGCACTGCTTTATCATATCATATCATATATATACAGCCGGAAACAGGCCTTTTCGGCCCTCCAAGTCCGTGCCGCCCAGTGATCCCCGTACATTAACACTATCCTACACCCACTAGGGACAATCTTTACATTTACCCAGCCAATTCACCTACATACCTGTACGTCTTTGGAGTGTGGGAGGAAACCGAAGATCTCGGAGAAAACCCACGCAGGTCACGGGGAGAACGTACAAACTCCTTACAGTGCAGCACCCGTAGTCAGGATCGAACCTGAGTCTCCGGCGCTGCATTCGCTGTAAAGCAGCAACTCTACCGCCCTTTGCCAGGAACCTGGCATGAACCCTGTCCTCCTGCTGCCAGTGTGCTGACATCCTGGTGTGAATCCAACTAATGAAACCACTACTCAGTTTGGAGAGGAGTCGTGTTGAGGAGGCCAGAGCAAACAATCTGACTTCTGTGCTGCAATGTGGAGTTTGGGTGCAACATAGCTGGCATCTACTCCTTGGTGACAGACACTCCAGATCATATGGTCTCTCCCATCTTCTCCTGTTGGAAGTGATGAAACCTGCTATATCCTTTTTTGTTTGGCTTCACAGCCTTCCCCAAGCCTAATAATTTCTATATATCATTGGGTTTGTGGCCATGGAGGAAATTATGGAGCAGCTGCTCTCAGTCCTTGTCAATGATCTGAATTCACTGCTGATCAGGATTCAGCCCTGACAACCACATCTCGGCACTAAACAACTGCACTGTTTGGCAAAACACCAACACCCACCGGCAATCCTCTACACCACCACTACCATATTCTGGGTGGTTCATTGTTGAGTGGGCAGCAACAGAAAATGTAGGTATTTGTGCAGCACCTGCAGCCCAAACAGTGCCTGTTCACCTTCGGACTGGAGGACCAAAAACATTGTAATATACAAGTGTGCAGCAAGAGGGTGCTGGTTGGGTACCTGCATAAGGAGTAACGATATCTAATCTCTCTCTAATTTGATCAAATACAATAAGCTAATTACAAAGGCATTGGAGCACAAATTGGTGACAAAAATCTGGGACCATTTTGCCTGCATGTGAATAGACAACTTGATCATTATATGCAGTTCTGGGAGTTGAGGACCAGATATTTTGGGGTTACAGATTAATTTGATTTTGCTTTTAAGAAGCATTACATTCAGGTGGTTTAAGAATATGCCCATGGTAATTTCTACTACTGTAAGAATGTAAATTAAAGCATTGTGACTTCTCTCTTTCCCTGCAGGATAGCAACAGCTTTCCCTCTCAACTTCCACCAGCATAGCAAACATTTGCAAGAAGTGAGTGGCTAATTTTGGATTAGTTGTCTTTTTCGAGCGAGATTGAACAGCTTCTGTAGTTTCCTGTTGTTTTGTTTTATCGCATTTAAACAAAAGTTTGTGCAAGGTACTGTAATGATTAAGCTTCCAGCCCAGCAACCGAGGCATGAGTTGGAATCCTGTTGCAGATGAGGAATTTTAGTGTGCACATTCTTCCTGTGACTGCGTAGTGGGTTTCCTCTGGGTGCTCCGGTTTTCTCCCACATCCCAAAGGTGTGTGGGTTTGTAGATTAATTGGTCACCGTGTGAAATTGCTCCTAATGTGTGGGGAGTGGATGAGAAAGTGAGGTAACATAGAGCTAGTGTGAATGGGTAATCAATTGTCAGCTTGGACTCAGTGGACCAAGGAGTCTGTTTCCATCTCTTAAACAATTTTCAATGGAGATGGAACTATGTTGAGTTTACGTATGTTAGATAGGTTTTCTGAGATTCAAAGATGCCAGTTCGGTAGTAAAACAATAAATTCACTAACCTTCAGTTCCAAATGGGAAACCGATCTTGATGGGTTAGATGGAGAGGATTGCAACAGTGTGGGGGCAAGTTTCTAATGCTGTAGAAGCCATTCACCCAACCCTTCAGTTATTAACAGAAATATAAATCATTGAATTTCACCTGACAATTTGTATTCAGCAAATATTGTTGTTTTTGCCAAATTGTATCACATGCTTAAAAGTGCTTAAAAGTGAATTGAGAGTATTAACATCTGAAAATCATTTTCCATAATTGGTTTAAGTATTTTTTAGACTTCTGTTTCTGGAAATTAATATAATTAGTGAATTTAATGTGCTGGATAATGTTTACAATGAAAGTTGTTTGGGGAAACTCCGTGACATTGAACCAAATTTACCAAGTAAACCCATTTGGTTAAAGGCAGAAATATTTTATGGGAGTGGATCAATTTCTCCTCAAGACAGAAATTTGTGTTGGATTACAATTTTCTTTATATTCAAGTAACTAATCATGCCACCTAGAGGTTGGTGGTGTATTGCCTTTTTTCACTTTTCTAGTCATGATTACTTGCAAGGCCAGTTTTCATTGCCTTACTCACCCAATATTACCAGAGCTGTTGGGTAGGGAGTTGCAGGATTTTGACCAATTTGACAGATTAATTTGCTTCTCAAAAGTATATTTTGAACTTTCAAGAATAATTATACATTATTTTTGCATTAAAATCCTACATTTGGGTAATTGGTTAACACTCAATTTTTAAACATAAAATTCTTAAGGGATTGGACAGGCTAGATGCAGGAAAAATGTTCCTGATGTTGGGGAACTCCAGAATCAGGGGTCACGGTTTATGAATAATGGATAGGCCATTTAGGACAGAGATGAGGAGAAAAACTTTTCACCCAGAGTTGTGAATCTGGAATTCTCTGCCACAGAAGGCAGTGGAGGCCAATTCACTGGATGTATTCATGAGAGAGTTAGATATAGCTCTTAGGGTTAACAGAATCAAGGGATATGGGGAGAAAGCAGGAATGGGGTACTAATTTTGGATGATCAGCCATGATCATATTGAATGGCGGTGCTGACTCGAAGGGCTGAATGACTTACTCATGCACCTATTTTCTATGTTTCTCCATTACAGTTGAAAGATCACTAAAGGCTGCCACTGGCTTCACATTCTGTCTAAATTCTTAGATTCATCATTGGATCTAAGTAAAGCTAATTCGTTCCCAGAACTGAGTTATTCATTGCTTTAAGAAAAATGCGAAATCCTGAATAATCAGATCCAAATCAATAATCAAACTTCCCACCAGATATTTGTTATGCTCTACATTTTCAGTTGTATTAGAGAAAATGTATTTCTTAAATATTTTTAAGTTTTATTAAATATTTTACATTTATGTAGATAAAATTATTGTAACTTTGTCCAGGGAAGGTTATAGCCGCATGTACCAGAGATTTTGGAAAGCAATCTGCAGTGAATGACATATAATGGAAATAAGAGTTCCTATCAGTATCTGAGAAGAGTTTGCCGCCAAATACCCTTCATTTACTTTTTTTGAACAATTTATATAATGCATTTTCAGATGCATTTATCCATCTCTTTATTTAAATAAGAAGTGATGTATTCATTATTTGCTTCTAGCTCCACTTAATGTTCAGATAGAATAAGGTAGCTCTCAGTGGTGGAATGCATTTCCCATGGAAATATTTTATTAATTAACAACGCAATTGAAAGCAAAGCACAGTTGGGAAAAGTATCTCATCTTAATAATTTTTTCACCAGGCAACTTTCAAGCCTATGGAGTTATGTGCTGAAGAGAAACCTTCTGTACATGTTACTGGATCAGAATTGCAGTCGTCTTTCACTGGGACAAAAATTCATGACGGTGGAGAGAGGAATAGTGTTGAGAAAGTGATCAGTGGGAATGAAGGTGGTACAGAATCAATGAGTGCAAGTGCTGAGGTGCCCCTTGCAATGCCTGCAACGAAAGATATTACAAATCATGAAATAAGTCGAATGGGTAAAAGATCAGCCTCTGTCATGGACTTGATACGAGCAGGTAAGATTTGCTCTAATGTTTGCTATTACTTTCAATTAGAGCTATCTCTTCAAATAAACAACTTCTGATGGTAAATTAGTTTTTAACTTTTTTTACTTTTACTGCAAGTACATGAAATATTTCTTAATTTACTTTCAATTAGAAGAGCAGCCATCGTCACCTTCACCGTCAGCTTCTCAATCAAACAAACATGTTATGCAAGTGAATGAGGAGGCAGGTGCCAGATTGCTGCTGCATGGCAAAATAAATCTGTTTGCTGATTCCCATGCATCCAAGAGCAAATCTGGCAGAGCCAGATCCTACATGGATCCAACCGCCAGCTTCAGAGCTAAGATGTCTCGTAGTGTATCTGTGGGTGAGAACCTGAATCTGAAAACCTCAGGACAGTCGAGTGGTATGAGTTTGCCCAATTCCAAAGCATCATCTACTATAGATTTGACAAGCGAGGCAGTGATGGGATCCAGTCCAAGTGAAGTTGGTTCAATTGAAGATTCTAAAGAAACAATGTTGCCAAAACAAATATCGCAAAGTGGTACTTTATCTTATGGGAACCACCAAGCTAGAGCCAACTTGACCCTGAACCTTTCGAAAATTCATACGGACAAGTTGTTGATGCCTCCTCCAATAGCGAATGGTGTTGTAGTTTCAAAGGTTAAACAAAAGCTACGAGCTGCTCAAGATTCCATGCGCTTGTCATCCTCTGCAGTTGCACCATTGCAACCAGCGTGTTTATCTAAAATGTATCATGGTCCCTGTGACCACGAGGAAAGCGTAACCAGTCCAAGCGTGAATTCATTGGAAATCCAAAAACAAAGAAATGAAAGTTCGGAGCAATGCAACAGTTCAGGAGATGCAGCAGAGCACACTTTGGATGGATGTCAGTTGTTGGACTCATTCATCATTGCAGCACAGCTTAACTGTGTCAGTCCCAACAAAGATAGAATGAGTAGTAATTCCACGACTATCTCAGAAGGAAGCAGTTTCATGGTGGAAGTTCCCAAATCACCTGAAGAAACTCGGGAGGTTGAAGAGGAGACAAACAGTGAAGCAGGTACTATAATTTCTAAAATTCATTTTCATTACTTCTCTGACCCAGAATATTTTAAGATTATTGTTATCTTTTGGGGACCAAACCAATCTTTATAATTTATCAGATTTGAATGTGTTCATTCTGCTTCCATTTAATATCCTCTTCACAATTTTATACTAATGCACCTGAACCTTGCTGCTTCTGTCCAGTCAACTAACAAGGATATGTTATGCTGAGTAAACGGGTGCCTCTGCTACCAACAGCAGCTTAATGTTCATGAGTAAAATCTTAATATTTTAATTCTTTATATAAATTGTGTTTCCCAAAAAGGTTGGGTATGGTTAGATTAATGAATGTTTCCAGAAACCTGAGCTGCAGAGTCCATTTCGAACAGTTCAAATTCCGCAAGGCAATTGGGAAGTTTAAATTTGTAGTTGTGTCTGAAAGATGGGCTAGTCTCAATTATGGGGGCTATTGAACTATTGGATGTGCGTAGAAGGAAATCTGTTGTGAGTTAAATTCAAATGCATGACTAGCAGTAGTCATTGTATAATATTGACCAAGGAAGGAAACCTGTTAAATTTCGTCTGCTTTCTTCAGTGATAATAATAATAATTTATTTGAAAAAGGGACAATGTACATTAATTGACATTCAATCAAATGTAAATGTACTCGAGTTAGCCGAGAGGCCAGTTTTCATCGACAGTCCCTTAACCTGATATTGTTAGGCATCCTAGAAAATAAATGCAATACAATATGTACAATAGTTAAAAACATAGTACATTACCATACAAAACAATACAGTTAATTAAAATGAGCAGACAAAACCCAAATAGCAGATGTAAAAATACAGTGTGAGTACCGTCTTAATTTAAAGTTTACATTTTTTAAGTTTAAGTTTTAAAAGTCACGTTCAAGTTGGATAAAACTGGTATCAATGTTGACATTGTTGGTTCTCAATAAGCCATTTCCTGACGTTACACTTAAATGAATAATATGATGCTAGGTAAATATAATAATATGATACTAGGTAAATGTTATTACTCTGAATTAATCTTGATAAATGTTGTTTACACTCCTCCTCTGCAAACGGCTTACTGTCTCTGTCTACCATTTTAATGAATGATCCTTCAGCCGAAACATAAACTCTTTCTCTTCCCATGTCCGATTGAACCGTGTGCTTACTGCTTTTTGGATTTCAATCATCTACTATTTTTTGATCTAATAACTTTGACCCATTTGTCAAATGAATTTGCTTCTCAAAAGTACCTTTTGAACTATAAGAATAATTATACATTATTTTTGTATTTAAGCCCCACATTTGGGTAGTTGGTTAACTCTCAATTTTTAAACAGATAAAATTCTTAAGGGATTGGACAGGCTAGATGCAGGAAAAATGTTCCCGGTGTTGGGGGAGTCCAGAACCAGGGGTCACAGTTTAAGAATAAGGGGTAGGCCATTTTGGACTGAGATGAGGAAAAACTTTTTCACCCAGAGAGTTATGGATCTGTGGATTCTCTGCCACAGAAGGCAGTGGAGGCCAATTCACTGGATTTTTCAAGAGATAGTAGCTCTTGGGGCTAATGGAATCAAGGGATATGGGAAAAAGCAGGAACGGGTACTGATTTTGGATGATCAGCCATGATCATATAGAATGGCGGTGCTGGCTCGAAGGGCCGAGTGGCCTACACCTGCATCTTGTTTCTATGTTTGTGTCATTTTTTGTTGCACTGCACCTTTTTGATTTTAAGGGCAAGTGGGATTATGTTTTCCCTAATTTGTAATAAATGTTTACAGATCTTCCAGTCAGTGTTGAGAACTGTGAATATATCGTAAAGGAACTTCAGAACACATTACAGAAGGCCGTACAAATGTATAGCAAGGTTTGTTGACAAAGTTTTATAACATTTTAATTCATCACCGTTCTATTTTAACTTTGCATCATATTTGATTGAGGATACATTCGGCTGACCTATTGGAGTATTAGTCTGTTAGCAGTCGATGTATTTATTCCAAAACACCACCATGGTGTTATCATAAACAATTGATAAGCTAAGATGCTTAAAGACGTTTACAAGAAGTGTAACAGTTGAACATGATTGAAGCAATGTAATTTGATGTCTCAATCATAGGCTCACCACTCAAGTTTCAATGTAACTGAGGTTTTGTAGACTTGTGACTACTAAAAGGCCACTTTTTTTGGCTGCCCAAGTAAATGCTAGGTCCTTTAGTCTATTACGAAAGAGGTCCAGTGGCTAGAGGACGGGCCTCTAGGCTGGTGCAAGTAGCCTTTTGGGGTTGAGCGAGCACTATCCTACACACACTAGGGACAATTTACATTTATACCAAGCCAATTAACCTACAAAACATGTATGTCTTTGGAGTATGGGAGGAAACCAAAGGTTCCATGACAAAATCCACACAGATCACGGGGAGAGCATACAAATTCCATACAGACAAGCACCTGTAGTCAGGATCGATTCTGGGTCTCTGGCGCTGTAAAGGCAGCAACTCTCCAACTGCGCCACCGTGCCGCACTTTCTTTGAAAAATATCCCGAAGAGTATGAAGAACAAGTAAATGTAATATTTAATAAGGTGCACAACGCTTGCATGGCAAATTAATTGATTGTGTTGGAGGTGATCTTTTAACACGGATAGAGGATTGTCTGACCAGCATGGAGTAGCAAATCAGTTTAGGGTATTGTTTTACGGTTGGCACTCCACAATCAGTGGGTTACTGCAGGAATCAGAGCTAAGCCTGCAGTTGTTTTGATTTGGAAAGCGGAAGTGAATATTACTGAAGCCAAATTTGCAGATATAAAGTTGGGTGTGGATGAGTGGAAAGCATATTGTGAGGAGGATGCCGACAGTCAGCAGGCCAATAATCTAATTCGATAGGGTGTAAAAGTTGGGAAATGGAACATGACATAAAAAAGGTGATTCACTTTGTAAGAGAGAATTTTAAAACTGATATATGGAGAAGAACTGAAAGCAATAGCATGGAGGGGTTTATGGATCCTCGTATGTGAATGAAGACTAGCATTCGAGGGGAGTGGGTAATTGGGAAAGCTCATGGAATGCTGGCTTATAAAATGAGTTGAGCCTAAAAGTGTCGCAGTCTTACTAAAACTGCAGGTCACATTTAGAGTATTGTGAATAAATTTGGTCTACGGAAAACAAAACGTCGAGAGACGGTTCAGAGCAGATTCACCAAGAAGATCCTGAGTATGGAGAAATTTGTTTTGTAGGGAAAGGTTGAATGGGTCGGTCTGTACTTTGGAGATTAGAAGAATGAAGGGCAATCTTATTGATGCATGATTGAGGGATTTGATAAGTTAACTACTGGGAGGATGTGTCCCTTCATGGGTGAATCCCAAGAATATGAGGAAAAATTTCTTTATGATATGAGGAAGAATTTTGGAATTCCATATCCTTAAACATTGGAGGCAGAATGCTTGAATATATTCAAAGTTGAGGAAAATGTAATTAGTAAGGAAAACAAGGATTAGATTATATAAAATGTGAAAGTAAACAAAGAAATATCAATTAACCATGCTCATGTTGAATAGCTGATGGTAAGTTTGAAGGGCTAAATGGCATTTTGTTTCTCTTTCTAATGAGGGGTATAAAATCAGCTGTTTCTTACTATTTATAATATGTGGCATAATGCAGAGATATTGTTGAAAACCAATATCAGTTGAGGTTGTAATGCCTTCTCTGAATAGCCTGCTATTTGAATTATCTAAATGCATGCTAAACAACTTGCTTCGGATAGCAGCTGCTGCATTAGAAAATAAACTTGAGTAGGATTCAGTAGGAGAGTGAAATATATATTTGTTAAAAGTATTATTTCAATCCAATCTTGCAGGTGACATCCAGTGACGCTGAACCAGAAGTGAAGTCCCAGATGACAACTATCCTGTGTGATTCATTTTCCTCTGCGAGGAAGCACTTGAACTCTGTAGCATGTTTGCCAATTTCAGATGCTCCAGTAAACGTGTCGCTTTTCCCTTCAGAATCTCTGGATAATGGCAAGACGACAGCTCTGCTTGAGCACTATTCGGAACTGTTGATAGAAATGGTAACACACAAACTGCAATTACAGAATTAAAAGGCACTTCTGAAAACACAGAAAGGTGTTAAAAGTGGCTTGGGGATTGTACAGCCCTCCAGTAAAGAAACAAAATTCCTCATCAATTCATAGTTGTATTTTTAAGCTAGAAATTCTGTCCAGAATCCTTTGTGCTATTCGGAATCAATCCTTAATTCTAACCCTTGGTTGCCACGAATGTAACAAACAGAAAACGTTTTATATTTTTAAGTAATTCAGGATTCTACCTCCCTCACCTCCCCAGAATCCTACCAATTCACAGGCAAAAAAAGTAAAAATTACGCTCACCTATACTGAGAAATAGGACTCCCAAAAGTGACTCTTGGAACTTTTTAAAAGTTCTCAATAAGAAAACTAACTTTGCTTTTTAAGTGTTACTTGTTTTGAAAAATGTGCAGTATTCATTTGTGAAATAGTCACAAACCTGCAAAATATACAAAAGATGCGTCTAGCTATATTATGGCTGGAGTTAAACTTGTCTCAAACTACAATTTACCTCCAATTCTACATGTTTTTAGTTTAATTGTCCAATAATTTAAATTGAATATGCACTGTTATAAAGTGGTTTGAAAAAGTCTTAATATTTCACATCCCAGATACAGTATAGAGGTTAGTTTGTTGCATCTGGCCAGTTGCAATAACAGCATCATGGTACATCAATAATAATCTACATGCTGGCTAACTGAATTAAAAGCTTGTGTATTTTAATGTTGTCTCTTGGCCCAAGGAATTGTCAACTCAAGCTGGTTTCTTGCATCCTTGTTGTTTTACAAAAATATATATGTATTTTCATAAAAGTATTTTTCAGAGCAGGTTTGAAATTTTAAAAAGTAGCTAAATTTGTGAAATCTGTCCAAATTGTAAAATAATGGGGGTGGGGAGAGAAAATGGTATTTGTCTTAATCAGGATTCTGATGGGCTTTTTCTTAAAATTGCATGAGTTTTTTTAAATGCTGTATGATCCATGTGGATACATTTGCTTTTCATGCTACTGTACATATACCTGTATAAAGTTAGTTTTTACAATGCAATAATGTATCAAAATAGGCACAACTTTTTTTGAAATTGCATTATTTTAGGATTTATTTTGTTGTGAATGCCTTTCTAGTTTGTGTGGAGATTTTTTGTGAATCTCTTGCCTGAAATCTTTTGAAATAAACACTGTTTAACATGAGATTCGGAGGTGAGGTGAAGCATTTTAATATACCAGATTGTGAATGTTGATGTTTGATTTTTTCATGAGCAAATGAAATAAGAGTGGACCACTTGAATATGCCCTGCGGTTTAGGATTATGGTTGTAAAATCATGATCATAACTTCTATTCTGCATTCCCATCAAATCAAGATATTCAGAGCCACTCTTTCTCAAAGAACAAGGAAACTAATTCCACACATGTTCCTTTCGGTGAGGAATCAGGAATTGTGTGTGTGTGTGTGTGTGTGTGTCCCTCTCTCTCACTCTCCCAAATATACAGCTTTTCATTCTTAAATGAATACCCCTAGTTCTAGATTCTCCTGCAAGTAAGACTCCACCCTATTGAGATCGCTTTGGGCCTGATAAGTTTCAATTAAGTCCCCCTCTTATACAACTAAATATCAACAGGTGCCAGGCCAATTGACACTTCAATCCTGGTTGTTCAAAGACAAAATCTCCCTTTTCACATCAAATCTTGTATAATGCCAATTTCACGATTGATTGCTGAACTATTTTCTGAAAGTTGTGTTAACACTAATTCTGGTCCTTTGTCTCACAGTCTGCTGCAATGGGAATTGGACAAGGGAATTGAAGGCTTTGTGGCCGAGTTTGAGGATGTTAAAAAAATAGGTGGAAGGGCAGGTAGTGTAGAAAAAGCAGGGACTCTGCAGAAGGACTTGAACAGGTTGGGAGAGTGGGCAGAGAAGTGGCAGATGGAATATAGTGCAGCAAAGTGTGGAGTCATGCGTTTTGGTAGTAGAAATAAAGGCGTAGACTATTTTCTAAATGGGACGAGAATCCAGAAATCGGAGGTGCAAAGGGACTTGGGAATGCTGGTGCAGGATTCCCCAAAAGTTAATCTGCAAGTCGAATCGGTAGTAAAGAAAGCAAACTCAAAGCTAGCAAGAGGGCTTGTATACACAAACAGGGTTGTAAAGCTGAGGCTCTATAAGGAGCTGGTAAGGCCGCAGTTGGAATATTATGAGCCATTTTGGGCACCATATCTGAGGAAGGATGTGCTGGCTCTGGAGAGGGTCCAGAGGAGATTGACAAGAGTTATTCCAGGAATGAATAGGTTAACCTATGATGAGCATTTGTCAACACTGGGCCTGTATTCACTGGAGTTTAGAAGAATGAGGGGGGACCTCAACGGTAGAGTTGCTGCTTTACAGCGAATGCAGCGCCGGAGACTCAGGTTCGATCCTGACTACGGGTGCTGCATTGTAAGGAGTTTGTACGTTCTCCCCGTGACCTGCGTGGGTTTTCTCCGAGATCTTCGGTTTCCTCCCACACTCCAAAGACGTACAGGTATGTAGGTTAATTGGCTGGGTAAATGTAAAAATTGTCCCTAGTGGGTGTAGGATAGTGTTAATGTACGGGGATCGCTGGGCGGCGCAGATTTGGTGGGCCGAAAAGGCCTGTTTCCGCGCTGTATATATATGATATGATATGACCTCATTCAAATATATAGAATAATGGAAGGCTTGGATAGAGTGGATGTAGATGGGATGTTTCCACTAGAGGGAGAGTAGGACTGGAGGTCATAGCCTCAGAATTAAAGGACATTGTTTTAGGAAGATGAGGAGAAATTTGTTTAATCAGAGGGTGGTGAATCTGTTCAATTCTTTGCCACAGAAGGCTGTGGAGGCCCTCAATGGATATTTTTAAGGCAGAGATAGATTCTTGATTAGTACAGGTGTCAGAGGTTATGGGGAGAAGGCAGGAAAATATACTTGGATGAAGGGATTAAAAGTACCATTAGCAAATTTGCCGATGATACAAAGCTAGGTGGCAGTGTGAACTATGAGGAAGATGCTATGAGGTTGCAGGGTGACTTGGACAAGTTGTGTGAGTGGGCGGATGCATGGCAGATGCAGTTTAATGTGGATAAGTGTGAGGTTATCCACTTTGGTGGTAAGAATAGGAAGGCAGATTATTATTTGAATGGTGTCAAGTTAGGAAAAGGGGCCGTACAACGTGATCTGGGTGTCTTAGTGCATCAGTCACTAAAAGGAAGCATGCAGGTACAGCAGGCAGTGAAGAAAGCCAATGGAATGTTGGCATTCATAACGAGAGGAGTTGAGTATAGGAGCAAAGAGGTCCTTCTGCAGTTGTACAGGGCCCTAGTGAGACCGCACCTGGAGTACTATGTGCAGTTTTGGTCTCCAAATTTGAGGAAGGATATTCTTGCTATTGAGGGCGTGCAGCGTAGGTTTACTAGGTTAATTCCCGGAATGGCGGGACTGTCATATGTTGGAAGACTAGAGCGACTAGGTTTGTATACACTGGAATTTAGAAGGATGAGAGGGGATCTTATCGAAACGTATAAGATTATTAAGGGGTTGGACATGTTAGAGGCAGGAAACATGTTCCCAATGTTGGGGGAGTCCAGAACCAGGGGCCACAGTTTAAGAATAAGGGGTAGGCCATTTAGAACAGAGATGAGGAAAAACTTTTTTAGTCAGAGAGTTGTGAATCTGGAATTCTCTGCCTCAGAGGGCAGTGGAGGCCAATTCTCTGAATACATTCAAGAGAGAGCTAGATAGAGCTCTTAAGGATAGCGGAGTCAGGGGGTATGGGGAGAAAGCAGGAACGGGGTACTGATTGAGAATGATCACATTGAATGGTGGTGCTGGCTTGAAGGGCCGAATGGCCTACTCCTGCACCTATTGTCTATTGTCTAAAATGGGGTTAGGAAGAGGTAGATCAGCCATGATTGAATGGTGGAATAGACTTGATGGGCCGAATGGCCTAATTCTACTATCACTTAAGACGTTTTGGGCCACACTGGTAGTACGTGTAATGAGGTCCTCCCAAAATTAGTGGCTGTTGCCAACCAACTGTACAGGTTTTCTTGACTCCAGCTAATGGATGGCAGGCCAGAAACCTAACAAGCAGTGTCTATCTCGTGTTCTGATGGCTAGATTTTTACACTGAGATACTTGTCATGTATATCAGAGATTCCCAAAGTTTTTCTCTGCCTAACGTAAGAGCAGCAACTCAGTGGGTTGGGCAGCATCACTGTAGAACATGGATTGGTGACGTTTCGGGTCAGGATCCTCCATCAGACCCGAAGCGTCACCTATCCATGTTCTCCAGAGGTGCTTCTTGACTGGCTGAGATACTCCAACCAGCATGTAAAGCTCTTCTTTATTACCAGAGTATGTGTAGTTGTCCACATACTGCAGTTCAAATCTATAATGGAATCTTGGGACTTCATTTGGCTTGTTATCCTGACAATGACTTTATAATTTTTTTGCTAGCTCTTTGTGGCAATTAACACATTACTGCTGCACCAATTATTTTAAAATAAACTTGGAAAATTTAGTTGGCCTATATATCAACAACAGGCTACTTGTAAGACTGTGTATTCGCAGGCCTTTTGCGAGGACAGAATTAGAGTTAGGGATGCATTGAGGCTGTAAATACTTTACTGTTAATTCTGTGATTATAAGATTATTATGTGATAGGGGCAGAATTAGGCCAGTCAGCCCATCAAGTCTACTCCACCATTCAATCATGGCTGATCTATCTCTCCCTCCTAACCCCATTCTCCTGCCTTCTCCCCATAGCTAATCAAGAATCTATCTCTGCCTTAAATATATCCACTGACTTGGCCTCCACAGCCTTCTGTGGCAAAGAATTCCACAGATTCATCGCCCTCTGACTAAAGGAATTCCTCCTCATCTCCTTCCTAAAAGAACGTCCATTAATTCTGAACCTATGACCTCTAGTCCTAGACTCTTCCACTAGTGGATACATCGTCTCCACAGCCTTCTGTGGCAAAGAATTCCACAGATTCATCGCCCTCTGATTAAAGGAATTCCTCCTCATCTCCTTCCTAAAAGAACGTCCATTAATTCTGAACCTATGACCTCTAGTCCTAGACTCTTCCACTAGTGGATACATCGTCTCCACATGGAGGGAGAGTAGGTCAAATTCATAAGGAAGATAACTGGTTCAGCAAAATAGCTGATTCCCCTCACCAATCGTAAACTTTGGAAAATTTGTGAACTTATGTCTTTCCATAACAATTGGGTTTTTTGAATTTAACACAACATCATCCTTGATCCATGTGGATTGTTTCAGAAAAATCTTCAGTCGTCTTGGAACAATGGAGGCTTTGTATTTGAGTGTTAATTTTAGATTTAGAGATACAGCGCGGAAATAGGCCCTTCGGCCCACCAGGTCCGCGCCGCCCAGCGATCCCCGCACATTAACACTATCCTACATACACTAGTGACAATTTTTACATTTAATTAACCCAGCCAACTAACCTACATACCTGTACGTCTTTGGAGTGTGGGAGGAAACCGAAGATCTCGGAGAAAACCCACGCAGGTCACAGGGAGAATGTATAAACTCCGTACAGACGGCGCCTGTAGTCAGGATCGAACCTGAGTCTCCAGCGCTGCATTCGCTGTAAGGCAGCAACTCTACCGCTGCGCCACCGTGCCGCCGTGGGTACGATACCTCACAATTTGAGGTACCTCACAAACTCCCAGTGCTCCGATGGACCAGAAAATGGACTGCTATGGTTGATTATTGAGTTTGAAATTGACCAAATTTTAATTGTTCTGACTAAACATTGTTATGTTGGAAGTCATTTACTAAAATCGTGGATGTGTTTCCCTCTCCAGAGATGCTGCCCGACCTGACTTTCCAGCCTTTGGTTTTTATTTCATACTGATGATCTTTGCCCAACAATATTTCCCAGGTCACATTGTGCCATGCCCTTCATTTTCTAATTTAAAAATTCTCTCTCTGCCTCCCTACTACGTTTTTTAATAATTGCTGCTGCAAGTGTCAAATCCTTGCACTTGAATTCACATTTCTTCCCCTATTTTCATCACTGTGGAATTTACTTGCTAAACCTTTTTTGCCTTCACCTCAGAAGATGCTCCAAACAATGCCACCTTGGATCATTTCTTATACTGATATCATCTGAATTAAGTGCAGATAATGTTGTAGTCAACAGATCAAACTATGGATCAATGGAGAGAGTGAACCTACATTAAAAGAGCAACTTGAAACCTGGAATCCTGAGTGTTTACATCATTTCAATTTTAATTTCAGATTTCTGACATCAGTAAATGTGGTAAAAAAAATAAGTTTTGCTTTCCAACATATTAAATCCTTTGGTGTCAAATAGTTTGATAACACTGTCATGAAGCTCCCTTGTATTATTCTATTATGAAAATATGAATTGCCTGGCCAAACATTTATATTGTGCCTTTCATTTTGGTGTGTATCCACACAGGTAGTACAACAGCATCGATGTCCCCTAAAAAGTGGTGGACTGGCAAGACAGTGTGGTGAATTTGTGCTGAGGGATAAAGATGGGATGGGAGGATTCCATTCTTCAAATGGTAAGCTGGAACGCACAGAAGGGCTCTTATTTCAAATATGGTTTACTTGTCATCACATTCTCCAAAAGTGTCTCTACAAAGACTAGGTTTGGTCAGATTGATCGCAGGGGTAGGAGGAAAGGAAGCTAAGACTGGAGGGACAAGCCAAAGCATAGCTGATCCAATTTCTTGGGTTCATTGGCCCCACTGCAGGTGAGTGGTAGAATCTGGGGAGTTGATGGAATGAGGTTAATGTAGAGTTAGAGGATATGGGTGTTTGATGGTGGGCAGCACAGTGGTATAGTTATTGCCTTGCAATGCCAGAGATCTGGGTAAGATTCTGACTACCTGTTCTCCCTGTGACCACATGGGTTTTCTCTGGGTGCTCAGGTTTCCTCTCATACTCCAATGATGTATAGGTTTGTAGGTTAGTTGGCTTCTGCAAATTGTCTCTAGTGTGTCGGATAATGCTAGTATACAGGGTGATCGCTGGTGGGCAGAAGAGCCCGTGGCCATGCTGTTCTCTCTAATGTCTCTGGTGATGGGTGTGATCGTCCAAACCTTAGACTCTGAAATAAGAATATTGTGAATTTTGCTGCATCTGATTGTAGTCTGACCTTGACGTCATCCCATTTCATAACTGCATTATGATTGAGGTCTTGCACAAGGATGAACAGAAAAGATTTAGTAACTTTGCAAGGGCAACAAATCTTTAGCTCCATTTAACTTTTGCTCTCAAGGCAGATTGCATGGTTATTTCTTTCTAATGTTTGTGTTTGATCTCTGCTGAGCAAATTGTAGAATATAGATGAAACATTCCTAATTTAATTCCTGAAACATGATTCTAATTCCAAAAGTAGATTGGACAGATCTTTCCAAAAAGTTGTATTTCAATAAATTATCACATACAGTTCATTTTTACTTTGTAAAGTTTATTATTGTAGAGATAAAAACAAGATAAAAAACATCTTGTCTATTGAAGCAGTGACTGAAGTGATTAATAATATTGCATTCTAATCTTTACAACTCTCTCCCCACTTTCTCCTTAAGTTCCATCTCTTGCTTAACAATCAAAATGAAATCATTTAGTACTGCCACTTATCTTGGTCTTTCTTCCATTTCATTATTTGCATTGACAAAATTGAGAACCAGTGGTAACACTGGGCCAAGGCTTGGAAAGTTTTAAATTTTAACGTTCCCTCTACAGGCTCTAGAAAATCTTTTTGCGTTAACTTTAGTCAAAAGCCTAATTCAGTTTAGTATTTGAGGTTATCATTTTAATTTCTATACTTCCAGGTAATTAACAGTCAACAAAGCTACTTTAAGATCTTGTACATAAAGATTGTGTTTAATGTTAATTACATGCACATCATTAATTACCCAGAAAGTTGAATGAAATAAAGTGGCAAGAAACTAATGAACAAACATGTAGAAATATAGTTAATCTAAAAATAGAGGATCACTTGGAATCCAAGATACATGAAAATGATCAGTCAGTCACTACTTTCAACAGGGCTGTTGCCATTATTTGCAATCATTTTTTGCATGTCCTTTTTTTTCCTTTTTCCTTTCTTTTTGCTGTAAGAATAAAAAGACATGTTTTGTTATACCCTGATTCTTCACTTTTAGATAATGCTTGAGAACTCCCAGTGCTTGTTCAATTTCAAACGGTCCTTTGCTTCATATGGAAACTGCTACTGTACCCATTGTACATGGCTTTCCTGGTTTGGAAAATAACTGCTTAACCTTAAAAGATTTTGTCATTAGCCCAAGATTGTTCTTGCATTCAATCCAGATCAGTGGAAGCAAATTATTAGATCCGTCACATCATTCCAATTTGGAGAATCTTCTTAAGTACTGACTTCACACTGGGATTTTAAGAGTCTCAGCCTAATGTGCCATTGTATAGTATAATAGACTAGCTCAGACTTGCATTATTATTATTCCATAAGTTTTACTCTGCAAATGGAAAGGCAGAAGGGAAAATCGGAAGTGTCGGTATTACAGTATAGCAAAGGGGATTACGGAGGCATGAGGCAGGAGCTGGCCAAAATTGACTGGAAGGAGGCCCTAGCAGGGAAGACGGTAGAACAGCAATGGCAGGTATTCCTGGGAATAATTCAGAGGTTGCAGGATCAATTTATTCCAAAGAGGCGGAAAGACTCTAAGGGGAGTAAGAGACACCTGTGGCTGACAAGGGAAGTCAGGGACAGCATAAAAATTAAGGAGAGGAAGTATAACATGGCAAAGAAGAGTGGGAAGACAGAGGATTGGGACTCTTTTAAAGAGCAACAAAAGTTAACTAAAAAGGCAATACGGGGAGAAAAGATGAGGTACGAGGGTAAACTAGCCAATAATATAAAGGAGGATAGCAAAAGTTTTTTTAGGTACGTGAAGAGGAAAAAAATAGTCAAGGCAAATGTGGGTCCCTTGAAGACAGAAACAGGGGAATTTATTATGGGGAACAAAGAAATGGCAGACGGGTTAAACCGTTACTTTGGATCTGTCTTCACTGAGGAAGATACACACAATCTCCCAAATGTTCTAGGGGTCGGAGAACCTAGGGTGATGGAGGAACTGAAGGAAATCCACATTAGGCAGGAAATTGTTTTGGGTAGACTGATGGGACTGAAGGCTGATAAATCCCCAGGGCCTGATGGTCTGCATCCCAGGGTACTTAAGGAGGTGGCTCTAGAAATAGTGGAAGCATTGGAGATCATTTTTCAATGTTCTATAGATTCAGGATCAGTTCCGGTGGATTGGAGGATAGCAAATGTTACCCCACTTTTTAAGAAAGGAGGGAGTGAGAAAACGGGTAATTATAGACCAGTTAGTCTGACATCAGTGGTGGGGAAGATGCTGGAGTCAATTATAAAAGACGAAATTGCTGAGCATTTGGATAGCAGTAACGGGATCATTCCGAGTCAGCATGGATTTACGAAGGGGAAATCATGCTTGACAAATCTACTGGAATTTTTTGAGGATGTAACTAGGAAAATTGACAAGGGAGAGTCAGTGGATGTGGTGTACCTCGACTTTCAGAAAGCCTTCGACAAGGTCCCACACAGGAGATTAGTGGGCAAAATTAGGGCACATGGTATTGGGGGTAGGGTACTGACATGGATAGAAAATTGGTTGACAGACAGAAAGCAAAGAGTGGGGATAAATGGGTCCCTTTCGGAATGGGAGGCAGTGACCAGTGGGGTACCGCAAGGTTCGGTGCTGGGACCCCAGCTATTTACGATATACATTAATGACTTAGACGAAGGGATTAAAAGTACCATTAGCAAATTTGCAGATGATACTAAGCTGGGGGGTAGTGTGAATTGTGAGGAAGATGCAATAAGGCTGCAGGGTGACTTGGACAGGTTGTGTGAGTGGGCGGATACATGGCAGATGCAGTTTGGAAGTAAGAATAGAAAGGCAGATTATTATCTGAATGGTGTCAAGTTAGGAGGAGGGGGAGTTCAACGAGATCTGGGTGTCCTAGTGCATCAGTCAATGAAAGGAAGCATGCAGGTACAGCAGGCAGTGAAGAAAGCCAATGGAATGTTGGCCTTCGTAACAAGAGGAGTTGAGTATAGGAGCAAAGAGGTCCTTCTAGTTGTACCGGGCCCTGGTGAGACCGCACCTGGAGTACTGTGTGCAGTTTTGGTCTCCAAATTTGAGGAAGGATATTCTTGCTATGGAGGGCGTGCAGCGTAGGTTCACTAGGTTAATTCCCGGAATGGCGGGACTGTCGTATGTTGAAAGGCTGGAGCGATTGGGCTTGTATACACTGGAATTTAGAAGGATGAGGGGGGATCTTATTGAAACATATAAGATAATTAGGGGATTGGTGGGGAATTCTCTGCCTCAGAAGGCAGTGGAGGCCAGTTCGTTGGATGCTTTCAAGAGAGAGCTGGATAGAGCTCTTAAGGATAGCGGAGTGAGGGGGTATGGGGAGAAGGCAGGAACGGGGTACTGACTGAGAGTGATCAGCCATGATCGCATTGAATGGCGGTGCTGGCTCGAAGGGCTGAATGGCCTACTCCTGCACCTATTGTCTATTGTCTATTACCACTGTTCTATGGAGCAATAATTGCTAAGAATGGTGTTATGCTTCTCTTGCTCCACTTGCATCTATACAGGCATAGGAGTCCCAAGGTGTGAGATTAAGAGCCAAAATGGGTTTGTTTCAAAGGATAAAAATATATATATCGGCAGATTAGTATTAAATGATTGAAAAGGGCTGCTGTCCTTTTACATTAGGGCAGGTGCAGCATGAATTTTGGAAGGCAAACAATATGTTGTCCTTTGAATATCCAAATAAAAAGATGTCATACAATTACATAGGACCTTGTTAAAGGTCTGGTCTCCTTACCCAAAGAAGGGTATATGTGCGATGAGGGGCGGGTTTGCAAAGAAGGGTCAACCAGCTGCGTGTGAGGATGGCAAACTTGTTACAAAATGAGATTAAGGCAATTTTAAAGAGAGTGGGAACAGATTTAATGAGACCCTGATGGGCAACTTTTTCACTCTGGTGGTGGGTATATGGAATGAGCTGCCAGAGGAGATAGTTAAGGCAGGTACTATAACATTTAAAAGGCACTTGGACGGGTGCATAGACAGGAATGCTTTAGAAGGGTATTGAGCAGCTGAAACTAGCTTAGATTGTGCATCTTGGTTGGCATGAACAAGTTGGACCAAAGGGCTATTTCCATGCTCTATGACTGACTCTATTTTGGCCAGAGTTTCAATGATCAAATCTGAGTCCTACCTTCTTTCCTTTCCCTTCATCTGAAGAACTGCTGCTTGAGCTGCTTGAGCTGCTTGATGAGCTTGTATTATCGCACTGCAAACAAAGTAGAGAGTTCAGTTATAGTTTCATATACTAGACCAAGTGGACCCATTGGACCCAAACCTCTAATGTATTGGTGCAGCAACCCAACTCCCTCCTCCCCTCCCCTCCCCTCCCCCTACCCCATTCCCCTCCCCTACCCCATTCCCCAACCCCCTTCCCCTCCCCTACCCCATTCCACTCCTCCTACCCCATTCCCCTCCCCCTACCCCATTCCCCTACCCCCTCCATCTCCCTTCCCCTCCCTCCCTTCCCCTCCCTCCCTTCCCCTCCCTTCCCCTCCCTCCCTTCCCCTCCCTCCCTTCCCCTCCCCCCCACTCCATCCCCCTCAACCCCCCTTATCCTCCCTCCCTCCACCCCCTCCCTAGCTCCCCCATCCCTCTCTAGGAGATAGATTTAAACTTTAAAATGTGAATAACTTAAAAAATATAACATGGATTTCAATGAAACTTCCATTAGCACCAAAGGGACGACGGGGAGTAAGGTGGACCTAAAATTGTCGCGCTATTGTGTACCGTTTTGGCTGTAGTTCAGGACAAACAAACAAACGAGTTTTAGTATATAGATAGATACCACATGGGATCCAAGGTGAACTGGCTAATTGGACATACAATTGGCGTGATAGTGGGTAGCAGGGACTGTTGGTGGTAAAGATTTTTCAGACAGAAATCTGATTAGCAGTATGCCTCAGGTCAGTGTTAAACCCATTATGTTTGTCAATTATATCAACAATTTGGTTGAGAATGTACAAGGCAGGGTTAGTAAGTTTGCAGTTGACCTAAAATAAGTGATACCATACACAGTGGAAAAAGTTGTCAAAAATCACAGCGCGATCTTAATCAGCTGGGTAAGTTGACCAAGAAATGAAATAAAGCTTATAGACATAACTGCATTTTGGGAAGTCAAACCAGGGTGGGACTTTCACAATTAACGGTAGGACCCAGGGAAGTGTTGGGGGTAAGAAAAACTGCAGATGCTGGTTTAAATCGAAGTTAGACACAAAATGCTGGAGTAACTCAGCGGATCAGGCAGCATCTCGGGAGAGCAGGAATGGGTGACTTTTCGGGTCCCGACCCGAAACATCACCTATTCCTTCCCTCCAGAGATGCTGCCTGACCCGCTGAGTTACTCCAGAATTTTGTGTCCACCCAGGGAAGTGTTGTTGCACTGAGGGACCTAAGAATACAAGTACATAGCAAGTGGTGTCACAGGCAGATTTGGGTAGCATAGAAGGCTTTTGCATGCTGGCCGACATCAGTAAGAGTGGTATAGGAGTTGAAATGTCATGTTTAGTTTTGGTCACCCCGCTATCGGAACAGTGCAATTAATCTGGAAATAGTGCACAAAATATTTGAGGATGTTGCTAGGCTAGAGGGATTGAGTTATTGAAAGAGGTTGGACAGGCTATATATTTAACTGAGTGTAGGAAAGTGGTGGTGATCTTTGGAGGTGTACAAGTCATGAGGGACACAGAGGATAGATGAATAGTTTTTTTTGCAGGGTAGGAGGAAATTGAGAACTAGAAGGCATTAGGTTTAAGGTGAGAAGAAAGACATTTAATTGAAACCAGAGGGGCAATCTTTTCACACGGAGGGTGGTGGGTGTATGGAACAGGCTGCCAGAGGAAGTGGTTGAGGACAGTAATATAACAAATTTTTAAAAGATGTTTGGATAGGTACATGGTTAGGAAAGGTTTAGAAGAAAATGGATAAGCCCAAATGGGCACCTAAGCATAAATGAGTTGGGCAAAACAGATATGCTTGAGAACAGGGAGGCATGGTGGCGCAGCGGTAGAGTTGCTGCCTTACAGTGAATGCAGCGCCGGAGACCCGGGTTCCATCCCGACTACGGGTGCTGTCTGTACGGAGTTTGTAAGCTCTCCCCGTGACCTGTGGGTTTTCTCCGAGATCTTCGGTTTCCTCCCACACTCCAAAGACGAACAGGTTTGTTGGTTAATTGGCTTGGTAAATGTTTAAAAAAATGTCTCGAGTTGGTGTAGAGGATAGTGTTCATGTGCGGGGATCGCTGGTCGGCGCGGACCCGGTGGGCCAAAAGGGCCTGTTTCCGCGTTGTATCTCTAAACTCTTAAAAACTCTAACCAGGCCAGCAGACTTGCTTCAGGTGCCAATGCATCCCAGGAAGCATTAATCTGTTGATGCGCTTATGGACTGAATGGCAATTTAGGCCAGGGATAGGAATTGTGATGTCACAAATCTGGCAACAGTGGAAAAACCTCACTCACCTTTTCACACTGACTGTGAGGAAGGAGGACCTAATGTAATAGGAACCCGAGGGGCAACTTTTTCGCACAGAGGGTGGTGGGTGTATGGAACAAGCTGCCAGAGGAGGTGGTTGAGGCAGGTAATATGACAATATTAAAAAGACATTTGGACAGGTACATGGATAGGACAGGTTTGGAGGAATATGGACCACATGTGGGGACTAGTGTAGATGGGGCATCTTGGTCAGCATGTGCAAGTTGGGCCAGTTTCTGTCCTGTATGACTCTATGAACTGGTATTAAAAGCAGAAGAGTAACCGTTTGAATTATGCACTTCACCTTTTTATGACCTGGCGTCTTTTTCTTATCCTTCTTTTCCTTGTGACCCTTCTTATGGCTTTTCCCCTTTTCGCAGGTCTTCGCTTTCTTTTCTTTTTGTTTGGCATGGGCGGAATGCAGAAGAAAAAAATCAGAATATGGTTGAATTACTCAAACGTACAGGAGCCAGCTAATTAGGTATGCAGACCAGTCTGAATTGTAACATGGCAGCTGAGGAATTCAAAATCAGTTATTTATACAAACAGTGATCATGAAGTTACCAGATTCTCCATATTATAAGACATGGGAGCAGAATTAGACCATTTGGCCCATTAGGTCTTCTCCACCATTTGATCATGGTTGATCTATTTTTCCCTCAGCTCCATTCTCCTTCCTTCTCACCGTAATCTTTGATGCCCTGACTAATCAAGAAGTTAGCAATCTCCACTTTAAAAATACCCACCTGGTTCCTTGACATCTTTCAGGGAAGGAAGTCGGCCATTTTAGCCAGTCTGGTCTTTACTGAGACTCACGGGGAACCACCGGGAGGGAGGAAGGGGGGAAGAAGATTGGAGGACCCAGCGTGATGGGAAACCGCCGTGAGGGAGGGGGAAGAACAAAGAACAATGGAGGACCCGGTGTGGGGGGGACCACATGAAGGAGGAGGGTGGGGGGGGAGGAGCTGGTGGGGGTACTTTGTAACTTTGCCAGCGCCCTTTAAATGGTGACTATTTGCATACCTTAGGTATGCAACCAAAGAATTTCACTGTGCCTTGTTACAGGTGACAATAACGTATTCCATTCCATTCCAAACCAATGTGGTTATCTCCAAAATTGCTTCTGAAATCGTTGCTTTAGTACAGGGAGTAATGAAGGAAAGGCAATAAGTGTTGCATTCAGTATCCACGTATAGTCACCTCCATAGTGAAGATATAGTGTGTGTATATAAGACGCTGGTGAGATCGCATTCAGAATATTAGTGTTCAGTTCTGGGCACCATGTTATAGGAAAGATATTGTCAAGCTTGAAAAGGGTTCAGAAAAGATTTACGGAAAGACACAAGAGACTACAGATGCCGGAATGTTGAGCAAAAAAACCCACAAAAGTGCTCGAGTCTGAAGAAACGTCCTAACCCGAAACGTCACCAGTTAGTGTTGTCCGCTAACACTGCCTAACCTGTGGAGTTCCTTCAGTACTTTGTGTGTTGTTTTATAATTCCAATCCTGGTGTGATATTTTTGTTGCAGGTTCCCAAACAGCCACTCCTTCTTGAAGCTCTCATGCATTTTTCAGGAGGGTGGGTGTGAATAATTGTGGCCTTTGGATTTTCAACCAGAAACTGCAACAGGTGCAAGAATATTATCCGAGTCGAACAAGTTTGGTAACAACTGCTAAAGATGAATCACCTTGCCTCATCACCACTTCTGTTCTGTCACTCATTATGTCCGTCAAAAGATTAACCTGCATTCCTGTTTATTCAGGGCACAAAGCCTCTATTACTACCTCTATTATTTTTTCTCGGGTCCTTACCTGTTTTTTCTGTACATTCCCACCCTTCATCCCACCTGCCTGCCTTCTCTCCCCTCCCACTACTACTCCCTCAGTCTTCGGGCATTCTCAGCCAAGCCCTACCTCATCATCAACAAACCGACCCCTCCACCCTTGTCAAACCTCGCGCCCAGCCAACCCGCGTCCCATTCAACTTGGCATTCCCACTATTCCTCCTGCACGCTGACGAACTGCATTTCCCTCCAGACTGCTCCATAACTCAGCAACAAGGCCCCGCTCAGTGACGGATGCAATGGATGGCACTGAGCACTGCATTCATACTGGACACACTCGGACTGTGTTCACCGTCTTAACCATTCTATACCCAAGTGTGTAAGACTCATCTGTCTTCTCCTCTCAATCGTTGTGCTCATTCAGTCATTAGAAATTTCTCTCCACCTTACATCTGCCTTACGACAGCATGGGGCCTGTAATCCTGGCTAACAGCCCCAATCCCAGTGCAAACCGGGGTCAACAAGGGAGTGGTGTTATTCAACAATTGTACATTCACCTTGCAATTGTACATTCATAAGCTATGGAGCCATCAACCAGGCAAATGGCAAGTGCCTGGGCGGCGCAGTGGTAGAGTTGCTGCCTTACAACGCCCGAGTCCATCCTGACTGCGGGTGTATGTACGTTCTCCCCCTGACCTGTGTGCATTTTCCCCGGATGCTCCGGTTTCCAACCACACTCCAAAGACATACACGTTAGTAGGTTAATTGCCTTCGGTAAAATTGTAAATTGTCCCTAGTGCGTGTAGGATAGTGTTAATGTGTGGGGATCGCTGGTCGGCAAGGACTCGGTGGGCCGAAGGGCTGTATTGCTAAACTGAAGCAAACTAAACTTTTCAAACTACATTTCTTCCACTCCAGAACCAAGATCACACCAACCTCAAATAATGAACGTCGAGCTTTAACTTATTGTCCTTTCTGAAACTTTACACTGAGCTTCTTCAAAACAAAAGGTCTTCTATCAATCTGCCCTCACTAAAAAAACTGCTCATTGAATTGAATTGAATTAAATTAATTTTATTAGCCGAATATGCATACATACAAGAAATAACTGCTCCTTCCATGAGTAACGATTCTCACCTCACCTCATTTTTGCACAAGCAAAAATCGAAATTGAAATTCACCCATGGTTCTGCAAATGCTTTTGGCCATCTATGTAGTACATGAAGAGCAAGATGTTGAACCCCAGTGATCCCTGCCATCCTGTCAACCTCAGAAATATGCACTGCCTCCACCAGGCATCTCTAAGCATTAGAAGAGACTAGACCAAGTGGACCCGTTGGGCCCAAACCTCTCCTGCATTGGTGCAGCACCCTGTCCTCCCCCCCTCCCCTCAACCCCCCCTCCCCTCAACCCCCCCTCCCCTCTCCGCCACTCCCCCTTCCCCCTCCCTCTCTCCTCCCCTCCTTTTAAACTTAAAAATGTGAATAACTTTACAAATATAAGACCGATTTCAATAAAACAGTCAGAGAGTTGTGAATCTGTGGAATTCTCTGCCTCAGAAGGCAGTGGAGGCCAATTCTCTGAATGCATTCAAGAGAGAGCTAGATAGAGCTCTTAAGAATAGCAGAGTCAGGGGGTATGGGGAGAAGGCAGGAACGGGGTACTGATTGAGAATGATCAGCCATGATCACATTGAATGGCGGTGCTGGCTCGAAGGGCCGAATGGCCTCCTCCTGCACCTATTGTCTATTGTCAAACTACTTGCATTATCACTAAAGTGACAATGGTGAGTAAGGTGGGCCTAAAATTGTCACGCTATCGTGTACCGTTTTGGCTGAAGTTCAGTCACAAACAAGATAACAAACGAGAGTTTTAATATATAGATATCACCAACACTAGCCTCCTCGAAATCGTCAAGACCCACTGGCAGGGTAAGTGAACCTGCGTTGTGTTCACTCCCATTTCAACACCTTTACGATTCAGATGCTAGTAACACTCTGTTGGCACCTGTGTTTAGGCCACATGGGATGTGTGTCTGACACCAGACACCAAGTATACTATTCTCACCTCTGTCATGTGGACAGGGGGACAGTGGAAGCAATTCAAGATGTTCTCAAAATCTCCATGAAATTGGGCAGATAGGGTGGGTGGGCACGGACCCATTGGGCTGAAGGGCCTGTTTCTGTGCAGTGTCTGCTCATGACACAGTGTAATATCCCCACCGACTCCCAAGTATCATATCATATCATATATATACAGCCGGAAACAGGCCTTTTCGGCCCACCAAGTCCGTGCCGCCCAGTGATCCCCGCACATTAACACTATCCTACACCCACTAGGGACAATTTTTACATTTACCCAGCCAATTAACCTACATACCTGTACGTCTTTGGAGTGTGGGAGGAAACCGAAGATCTCGGAGAAAACCCACGCAGGTCACGGGGAGAACGTACAAACTCCTTACAGTGCAGCACCCGTAGTCAGGATCGAACCTGAGTCTCCGGCGCTGCATTCGCTGTAAGTGGACAAGGGGCTTTGAGGATGATCGAGAACGTGGAGGTCGTGCATCAAGCTACGCATGCATGTAGACTCTACATCACCAACAGAAAGGAACGCACCACTTCACCAGCGAGCCTGCCCAAGTCAACCATCACCTGCCCCACCTATGCAATAAAAGATGAATCTACACATTGACCTCATCAGCCATCGCACCATCTGGGAACCTGCGGAACCAGAACGGAAACAGGTTTTCTTCATCCCCTCCGGAACTACCAAGGGGGTGGAGACTTGGAGACGACTTTTGTTATGGCTTCCAGTTAGCCAAGAATACAAATCAGTATGGATAGAAATGAGGAATTGTAAGGGTAAAAAGACCCTAATGGGAGTTATCTATAGGCCCCCAAACAGTAGCCTCGACATAGGGTGCAAGTTGAATCAGGAGATAAAATTGGCGTGTCACAAATGTAATGCTACGGTGGTTATGGGAGATTTCAACATGCAGGTAGACTGGGAAAATCAGGTTGGAAATGGACCCCAGGAAAGAGAGTTTGTATAGTGCGTTCAAGATGGATTCTTAGAACAGCTTGTACTGGAGCCTACCAGGGAGAAGGCAATTCTGGATTTAGTGTTGTGTAATGATCCTGATCTGATAAGGGGACTAGAGGTAAAAGAGCCATTAGGAGGCAGTGATCACAACATGATAAGTTTTACTCTGCAAATGGAAAGGCAGAAGGGAAAATCGGAAGTGTCAGTATTACAGTATAGCAAAGGGGATTACAGAGGCATGAGGCGGGAGCTGGCCAAAATTGACTGGAAGGAGGCCCTAGCAGGGAAGACGGTAGAACAGCAATGGCAGGTATTCCTGGGAATAATGCAGAGGTTGCAGGATCAATTTATCCCAAAGAGGCGGAAAGACTAAGGGGAGTAAGAGACACCTGTGGCTGACGAGGGAAGTCAAGGACAGCATAAAAATTAAGGAGAGGAAGTATAACATAGCGAAGAAGAGTGGGAAGACAGAGGATTGGGACTCTTTTAAAGAGCAACAAAAGTTAACTAAAAAGGCAATACGGGGAGAAAAGATGAGGTACGAGGGTAAACTAGCAAATAATATAAAGGAGGATAGCAAAAGTTTTTTTAGGTAGAAAGAGGAAAAAAATAGTCAAGGCAAATGTGGGTCCCTTGAAGACAGAAGCAGGGGAATTTATTATGGGGAACAAAGAAATGGCAGACGAGTTAAACCGTTACTTTGGATCTGTCTTCACTGAGGAAGATACACACAATCTCCCAAATGTTCTAGGGGCCGGAGAACCTAGGGTGATGGAGGAACTGAAGGAAATCCACATGAGGCAGGAAATGGTTTTGGGTAGACTGATGGGACTGAAGGCTGATAAATCCCCAGGGCCTGATGGTCTGCATCCCAGGTTACTTAAGAAGATGGCTCTAGAAATAGTGGAAGCATTGGAGATCATTTTTCAATGTTCTATAGATTCAGGATCAGTTCCTGTGGATTGGAGGATAGCAAATGTTATCCCACTTTTTAAGAAAGGAGGGAGAGAGAAAACGGGTAATTATAGACCAGTTAGTCTGACATCAGTGGTGGGGAAGATGCTGGAGTCGATTATAAAAGACGAAATTGCTGAGCATTTGGATAGCGGTAACAGGATCATTCCGAGTCAGCATGGATTTACGAAGGGGAAATCATGCTTGACAAATCTACTGGAATTTTTTGAGGATGTAACTAGGAAAATTGACAGGGGAGAGTCGGTGGATGTGGTGTACCTCGACTTTCAGAAAGCCTTCGACAAGGTCCCACACAGGAGATTAGTGGGCAAAATTAGGGCACATGGTATTGGGGGTAGGGTACTGACATGGATAGAAAATTGGTTGACAGGCAGAAAGCAAAGAGTGGGGATAAATGGGTCTCTTTCGGAATGGCAGGCAGTGACCAGTGGGGTACCGCAAGGTTCGGTGCTGGGACCCCAGCTATTTACGATAAACATTAATGACTTAGATGAAGGGATTAAAAGTACCATTAGCAAATTTGCAGATGATACTAAGGTGGGGGGTAGTGTGAATTGTGAGGAAGATGCAATAAGGCTGCAGGGTGACTTGGACAGGTTGTGTGAGTGGGTGGATACATGGCAGATGCAGTTTAATGTAGATAAGTGTGAGGTTATTCACTTTGGAAGTAAGAATAGAAAGGCAGATTATTATCTGAATGGTGTCAAGTTAGGAAGAGGGGATGTTCAACGAGATCTGGGTGTCCTAGTGCATCAGTCACTGAAAGGAAGCATGCAGGTACAACAGGCAGTGAAGAAAGCCAATGGAATGTTAATAATAATAATAATAATAATAATACATTACATGTTGGCCTTCATAACAAGAGGAGTTGAGTATAGGAGCAAAGAGGTCCTTCTACAGTTGTACCGGGCCCTGGTGAGACTCCCCCTCCCACTCCCAGTGTGACCTTTCTGTCATGGGCCTCCTCCAGTGTCATAGTGAGACCCAGTGCAAATTGGAGGAACAGCATCTCATATTTCGCCTGGGCAGTTTACACCCCAGCGGTATGAACATTGACTTCTCCAACTGCAGATAGTTCCTCGGTCCCTCTCTTTCCCTTCCTCCTTCCCAGTTCTCCCACTGTCTTCCTGTCTCCTACTACTTCCTATCTTTGTCCCACCCTCTTCCCTGACATCAGTCTGAAGAAGGGTCTCGACCCCGAAATGTCACCCATTCCTTCTCTCCTGAGATGCTGCCTGACCCGCTGAGTTACTCCTGCATTTTGTGTCTACCTTAGACAGTAGTTCAGGACTGCTCTCTAGCTGTTGGTAGGACGGTTCAGTTGACTGATAACAACTGGGAAGAAACTGTCCCTGAATCTGGAGGTGTGTTTTCTTACGCTTCTGTACCTCTTGCGTGAATCTGGAGCTGTGCGTAGCTGTGCAGAAACTTTCCCATTGCTGTCAGACCGCCCTCAAGTACATGGATAAGTGTGATCCATTTTACAGCAAAGATACTAATTATGATTATACCTCTGTAACCACAAATCACACTGCAAAATAGAGTGGAGCTTTATTTTATAATCAGTCATTCAAATGAAAGGAACAAGGAGCTGGATTAATTCCAGATTATCTGCAGATTTGTACGCCCTGTTCAAAAGGCATTTTGAACAAAGTTTTCAACTAGTTAATGGGGATAATTGGTGGGAGAATTGTTTTTTTTTAAACGGTAGGTTTAAACTTTTTGTAGGTTCCTTAATATTTCTTGTCACTAAAACATAAAATAAATAAAGCATATTTTGTCAACAAAATATATCAAGGATTAGAACACAAAACAGAACATGTGTAGGAAAAAAACTAGATGCTGGATTAAATCGAAGGTAGACACAAAATGCTGGAAAAACTCAGCGGGTCAGTCAGCATCTCGGGAGAAAAGGAATGGGTGACGTTTCGGGTCGAGACCCTTCCGAACTTCACCCATTCGACCCGAAACGTCACCCATTCCTTCTCTCCTGAGATGCTGCCTGACCCGCTGAGTTACTCCAGCATTTTGTGTTTACCTACAAAACAGAACATCACGTGACCAGGCCCGTGCCTGCACATGATTTCATGTTAAATTAATTCTCTTTGCCTGCACATGATCCATTTCATTCCTGTCCCTGCAGATCCATGTATCTAAAAGTCTCTTAAATGCCACTATCACATCTGCCTCCAGCAATACCCCAGTAGTTCCACACGTTAATGACTCTCAAATTCCCAAACACCTTCTTATATTGAAGGTGACTGGTTCCAACCTCAATGTAAAATTTTCTATCATAGCTGGCATAATTTTACGGGCATTCATTAGCTAGCCCTCCCCCTCCCCCTCTTTGTTCAATGGAATTCACTGACAGTATTTCAGGACGAGGTTCATTCTAACACAGCTCCACTCTGCCCTCACGTACCTCCCCAACTATGAATCATTGGCCAAATATTAGCTCATTCACAGTTAAATCAAGTTTTTTTCCCCCCAAACTTGCAGATCGGAAATAAAAACAGAAACCGCAGGAAGCATTCAGCAGGTCAGGCAGCATCTGTGGAAAGAGAAACAGCATGCATGCTTCAGATCAAGACACCCCCCCTCCCACCATTAATAAAGGAAAAGAGGGGGAAATATTAAAGTTGTGTAGTAGGTGGGGGAGAGATGGGAACACCCATTGCAGGGAAGGGCTGGGGCATTGCTGAGATTCCTCATCCCGCCATTTTAATTCACCACCCCACCATTTTGATCCACCACCCCACCATTTTAATTCACCACCCCACCATTTTAATTCACCACCCCACCATTTTAATTCACCACCCCACCATTTAAATTCACCACCCCACCATTTAAATTCACCACCCCACCATTTTAATTCACCACCCCACCATTTTAATTCACCACCCCACCATTTAAATTCACCACCCCACCATTTAAATTCACCACCCCACCATTTAAATTCACCACCCCACCATTTTAATTCACCACCCCACCATTTTGATTCACTACCCCATTCCCACCTTTCTCTCCGTTGCCTCCTACAATTTTATAACAAGCTTTAGAAACGACACCTCACCCTCTGTCCAGCCCTCTAGACACAATATCAAATTCCCCAACTTCCAATAACTTGCTTTTCTCTGTCTACATCAGATCCGGAGGAAACAATAGACACAGAGTGCTGGATTACTTCAGCAGGTCAGGCAGCATCTCTGGTGGAAATGGATCGGTGACATTTCGGGTCAGGACCCTTCGGGTCAGGACTGATGCAAGGAACTGCGGTTCATTCCACAGATTCATAACTCTCTGAAAAAGTTTTTCCTCATCTCCATTCTAAATGGCCGACCCCTTATTCTTAAACGGTGGCCCCTGGTTCTGGACTCCCCCAACATTGGGAACATGTTTCCTGCCTCTAGCGTGTCCAATCCCTCAATAAGATCCCCTCTAATCCTTCTAAATTCCAGTGGATACAAGCCCAGTCGCTCCATTCTTTCAATATATGACAGTCCTGCCATCCCGGGAATTAACCAAGTGAACCTATGCTGCACTCCCTCAATAGCAAGAATATCATTCCTCAAATTTGGAGACCAAAACTGCACACAGTACTCCAGGTGTGGTCTCACTAGGGCCCTATACAAAAGTTGCCTGACCCACTGTGTTTCCAACATTCAGCTGTTTTTTCCCAACGCATTAATTTCAAAATCCTGCTCACTTCTCAATATGTCACCATTAAAGCAGAGGACAACCCCAGAGATGTGCAAGAAGGAACTGCAGATGCTGCTTTACACTGAAGATAGGCACAAAATGCTGGAGTAACTCAGCGGGACAGGCAACATCTCTGGAGAGAAGGAATGGGTGAGGTCCAAAAACATAACCCCAAGACACCATCCCACCAGGTTCTGGCTAACTTCCCCCTCACCCCCACAACAAGCAACCAGCTCTATCCCTCCTGTGAACTGGTCTCGCCAACAAGCCCAGGGCTCAGCGGGAATGTATCAGCATCGAGAGAGTCCTGGCATGTTTCTCCCTCCACAGATGCTGCCTGACCCGCTGAGTTTACTCCAGCAGTTTGTGTCTACCTTCGGTGTAGACCAGCATCTGCAGTTCCTTCCTACACACATGGTCTGCTTCACTGCGGAATCTCCTCAAGGTACAAGTATACCTACTTTGAGGAGGTTATCATCCTCTCTCCTACAAGTCCTGCAACTCAGTCTCTCACTGCTCCCCCTCGTCCCCTTTGATCTCTCGTTTTCACCCCTTACCCTTCCCACCTCTTGTTTCCCTCCTCTCCTGAATCTCAGTCTGAAGAAGGGTCTCGACCCGGAAACGTCGCCCACTCCCTCTCTCCAGAAATGCTGCCTGTCCCGCTGAGTTACTCCAGCAGTTTGTTTTGTCTATATCTTTGTGTGTTTGTTGGGCCAACACTAACCCAATCCTGCACAAGAGCTGCATCCAGGAAGAATGCTGATTTACAACAACAACAAAAAACCCCACTCAAAGTACTAGAGTAACTCAGGCGGGTCAGACTTTAAACATCACCTATCCATGTCCCTCTGAGATGCTGCCGACTCAAGAATGCTGTCGTGACTAAACCAGCAAGCAAACTGCAACTGGGTGTGAACTTTTCCCCGCGACATGCTTTGGTTCCTCTTACCTTCACAATCCATGGTGCCTGGGACTGAGACTGAGCACTGATCGCTGCCGGTCTCTCTTTAATGTCTTTCAAAGGTTCCTCCCAGATGCAGCCTCGCCCCTCCAGGTGAGAGAGGGCGGCGCCCTGGTGTTTCATCTCACCTGGCTGCACCTTAGGGTGTATCAGCTTCAAGTGTGCAAAGTCCCAGCAAAGAAGGACTTTGACGTCAAATCATTCGCGATTTCTCATGAGTCAACTGTGCATTGTACTGGCAATAATGAACTTGAAAACAAGGGTAGGGTATGTGTGTATATAGGAAAATAACTGCAGATGCTGGTACAAATTGAAGGCAGACACACAAGGCTGGAGTAACTCAGCGGGTCAGGCAGCATCTCAGGAGAGAAGGAATGGGTGGCGTTTCGGTTGAGGCCCTTCTTCAGACTGAAGAATGTATATATATATACACACGCACACACACACATACATATATATATATATATATATATATATATAAATATATATATACACATATACACACACACGTACACACAAACATACATATATATAATATATGTGTGTGTGTATATATTTATATATGTATGTATGTGTGTGTATATATATTTATATATATATATATGTGTGTGTATGTGTGTGAAAATAACTAGATGCTGGTACAAATCGAAGGTATTTATTCACAAAATGCTGGAGTAACTCAGCAGGTCAGGCAGCATCTCAGGAGAGAAGGTATGGGTGATGTTTCGGGTCGAGACCCTTCTTCAGTCTGAAGAAGGGTCTCGACCCGAAACGTCACCCATTCCTTCTCTCCAGAGATGCTGCCTGACCTGCTGAGTTACTCCAGCATTTTGTGAATAAATCGATTTGTACCAGCATCTGCAGTTATTTTCTTATATATATGTGTGTGTGTGTGTGTATAGTTTTTCCTATATATATATGCATATATATAGGAAAAACTATACACACACACACACATATATATATAAGAAAATAACTGCAGATGCTGGTACAAATCGATATATATACACACACATATATACACACACACACATATATATATATATATATGTGTATATATGTATATATATATATATATATATATAGGAAAGAACTGCAGATGCTGGTTTAAATCGAAGGCAGACACACAATGCTGGAGTAACTCAGCGGGTCAGGCAGCATCTCGGGAGAGAAGGAATGGGTGACGTTTCGGGTCCAGACCCTTCCTCTGTGTGCCTGTGTGTGCATGTGCACATATACACACACACACACACACACACACTGATGTTTTTTCTCATTTACTATAGTGTTTACAGTGTACTTTGTCTACATATTCTGGTGTGCTGCTGCCAGTGAGAGTTTAATTGTTCTATCTGGTTTACATGGCAATAAAACACTCTTAACTCTTGACAGTCAGAAACGTTTTTCCCCCCCAAGTGGAAATGCCAAAGACTAGAAGGCACAACTCCAAGGTGAGAGGGTCAAAGTTTAAAGGAGATGCGTGGGGCAAGTTCTTTTGCACAGAGGTTGGTGGGTGGGTGGAACACACTGCCTAGGGTGGCGATGCAGACAGATACAACCGTGGTAGTCCCCTCCATTGTCAGAGTGAGACTAAGCACAAACTGGAGGAGCAGCATCTCATATTTCGCTTGGGCAGCTTGCAGCCCAGTGGTATGACCCTTGATTTCTCCAGCTTCAAGTAACCCCGGCATTCCCTCTCTCTCCATCCCTCCCCCACCCAAGTCGCACCAGCTTCTCGCTTTCACCCAACAACCAGCTAACAATGGCGTGTTTCCTTTATCATCGTTACTTTTAACTTGCATCTCTGGAGAGAAGGAATGCAAGAGACCCTTCTTCAGCAGGCCAACAAACCTGTACGTCTTTAGAGTGTTGGAGGAAACCGGAGCACCCGGAGAAAACCCACGAGGGTCACGGGGAGAACGCACAAAAACCGTACAGGCAGCACCCGTGGTCAGGATCGAACCTGGGTTTCTGGCGGCAACTCTACCGCTGCGCCAGCGTGCCGCCATTTGAAGACATCAACATTCGCTCACGAGCTTCCACCACCCTCCCCCCTCCAAGCCCTTGGGCGGTCACGGTGGTGCAGCGGTAGAGTTGCTGCCTTACAGCGAATGCAGCGCCGCAGATCCGGGTTCAATCCCGACTACGGGCGCCGTCTGTACGGAGTTTGTACGTTCTCCCCGTGACCTGCGTGGGTTTTCTCCGAGATCTTCGGTTTCCTCCCACACTCCAAAGACGCACAGGTTTGTAGGTTAATTGGCTTAGTGAAAGTAAACATTGTCCCTAGTGGATATAGGATAGTGTTATAGTGGGGATCGCTGGTCGGCGCGGACCCGGTGGGCCGAAAGGGCCTGTTTCTGCGCTGTATCTCTAAACTAAACTAAAAGTCGCCACGCACACAGATGGTAGAGCTGCTGCCTCACAGCACCGGAGACCCGGGTTCAATCCCGACCTAGGTTGCTGTCTGTGTGGAGTTTACACGTTCTCCCTGGGACCATATGGATTTACTTCGAGTATAGGAGCAAAGAGGTCCTTCTGCAGTTGTACAGGGCCCTGGTGAGACCGCACCTGGAGTACTGTGTGCAGTTTTGGTCTCCAAATTTGAGGAAGGATATTCTTGCTATTGAGGCCGTGCAGCGTAGGTTTACTAGGTTAATTCCCGGAATGGCGGGACTATCATATGTTTAAAGACTGGAGCAACTAGGCTTGTATATACTGGAATTTAGAAGGATGAGAGGAGATCTCTGCCTCAGAAGGCAGTGGAGACCAATTCTCTGAATGCATTCAAGAGAGAGCTGGATAGAGCTCTTAAGGATAGCGGAGTGAGGGGGTATGGGGAGAAGGCAGGAACGGGGTACTGATTGAGAATGATCAGCCATGATCACATTAAATGTCGGTGCTGGTTCGAAGGGCCGAATGGCCTCCTCCTGCACCTATTGTCTATTGTCTATTGTCTATTGCTCTGGTTTCCTCCCACATCACAAAGACATGCGGGTTTGTGGGTTATTTGGCCTCCACAAATAGCCCCTGGTATGTAGGGGAAGCGAAAGTGGGATAACATAGAACTGGTGTGAACTGATGATAGATGGTTGGGGTGGACTCAGTGGGCCGAAGGGCCTGTTTCCATGCTGGAACTCTAAACTAATCTAAGCTAAACATTGGTATTCCTTCTTACATTTATATCACAAACCTCTCACCATCTAATCAACATGGGTAACATGACCCAGCATAGACTTCTACTTCTGTCATTAAAAGAGAGCCGACTACTTTTTAAATTGGACAGAATTCTTTTAATGACAATGTTGGCATAAATACATTAAAAACATAGAGACACAAGGAACTGCAGGTGCTGGTTTACAAACAAAAACACAAAGTGCTGGAGCAACTCAGCGTGTCAGGCAGCATCTCTGGAGGACAAATGATGTTTTGAGTCAGGACCGCCCCCCTCCCCTGACATCAGTCTGAAGAAGGGTCTCGACCCGAAATGTCCCCCATTGCTTCTCTCCCGAGATGCTGCCTGACCCGCTGAGTTACTCCAGCATTTTGTGTCTACCTTCGATTTAAAGCAGCATCTGCAGTTCTTTCCTTCACTTGAACCACCCTTCTTCCTGGGCATGGGCAGGTGGGGAACCTTGGCAAGGAAGAGTTGAACGTTGAGTATGTGATGGACCAAAACATCTCCTTCCAGTTGACACCTCATGACACCTTCTTCCTCCTTAGCTCAGCACCTTCAGAGTCATAGAGTGATACAGTGTGGAAACAGGCCCTTCGGCCCAACTTGCCCACACCGGCCAACAATGTCCCAGCTACACTAGTCCCACTTGCCCGCACTTGGTCCAGATCCCTCCAAACCTGTACGATCCATGTACCTGTCTAACTGTTTCTTAAACGATGGGATAGTCCCAGCCTCAACTACCTCCTCTGGCAGCTCTTTCCATACACCCACCATCCTCTGTGTGAAAAAATTACCCCCCGGATTCCTATTAAATCTTTTCCCCTTCACCTTGAACCTACAGTAGGTCCTCTGGTCCTCGATTCCCCTACTCTGGGCAAAAGACTCTGTGCATCTGCCCGATCTATTCTTCTCATGATTTTTGTAATTCCTCTCATCCTCCTGACTTCTTTATCCCACCAAACCAGTGCATGAACGGGGACTTATTTCCACAGGTGGCAGCAGGTAGTTTGACTCATAGACTCATACAGCACAATAGACAATAGGTGCAGGAGTAGGCCATTCGGCCCTTCGAGCCTGCACCGCCATTCACCGTGATCATGGCTGATCATCCACAATCAGTACCCCGTTCCTGCCCTCTTCCCATACCCCCTGACTCCGCTATCATTTGGAGCTCTATCTAACTCTCTTTTGAAAGCATCCAGAGAATTGGCCTCCACTGCCTTCTGAGGCAGTGAATCCCACAGCTTCACAACTCTCTGAGTGAAAAAGTTTTTCCTCATCTCCGTTCTAAATGGCCCACCCCTTAATCTTAAACTGTGGCCCCTGGTTCTGGACCCCCCCAACATTGGGAACATGTTTCCTGCCTCTAACGTGTCCAATCCCTTTAGCCCACCTTGTCTATATCCACCATCAAGTACCTGCCCTCATCCATATCAGTTCATCAGGAATATCCTGGTTTGAAAACACTCCAAATTATATTTTCTTTAATTTTAGTTTAAGATGCCACACAACAACATGGGATGGGGAGGGATAAAACAGGAGAACTTTACAGAAGAGAGTTGCAACCAACGCATATATGAGAAAGAAGCTGTACAATGAGCAAAATGGGGACTTTGTCAAGACTCCACATGGATAGAGTGGATGTGGAGAGGATGTTTCCACTAGTGGGAGAGTCTTGGACCAGATGTCGTAGCCTCAGAATTAAAGGACGTTCTTTTAGGAAGGAGAGGAGGAGGAATTTCTTTAGTCAGAGGGTGATGAATCAGTGGAATTCTTTGCCACAGAAGGCTGTGGAGGCCAAGTCAGTGGATGTATTTAAGGCAGAGATAGATAGATTCTTGATTGGTACGGGTGTCAGAGGGTATGGGGAGAAGGCAGGAGAATGGGGTTAGGAGGGAGAGATAGATCAGCCATGATTGAATGGTGGAGTAGACTTGACGGGCTGAATGGCCTAATTCTGCTCCTATCACTTATGATGTTATGATCCACAGGGGGATGCCTACATTAAGACTATCGCTTGCAGGAGAAAGGCAATGTACCAGGAGTGATGAAGGGCTTTGGAGACGGAGCAAGTAAGGTTTACCAGAATTTGCCTAGATTGGGCGGTCACGGTGGCACAGCGGTAGAGTTGCTGCCTTACAGCGAATGCAGCGCCGGAGATCCAGGTTTGATCCTGACTACGGGCGCCGTCTGTACGGAGTTTGTACGTTCTCCCCGTGACCTGCGTGGGTTTTCTCCGAGATCTTCGGTTTCCTCCCACACTCCAAAGACGTGCAGGTATGTAGGTTAATCGACTGGGTAAAATGTAAAAATTGTCCCTAGTGGGTGTAGGATAGTGTTAGTGTGCAGGGATCATAGGGTGGCACGGACTCGGTGGGCCGAAGGGCCTGTTTCCGCACTGTATCTCTAAATCTAAAAAAAATCTAAATCTAAACAAAGTGTGTAAAGAGGAAGATGTATTTACAAATAACAATAGGATGCCTTAATTAAAGTCGAAGAGCAAATTCCCAGCCAGGAGTTTTCGTCGAATGGCTCTCAACATTTGCAGTTCTCGAGCTTGGTTTTGTTGCTGTCTCTCTCGCTCCCACCTTTCACCTGGTCCGCCTTGCCTTTCTTCACCTTTTTCTTCTTCTCCGTACATCCAGGCTGCGGGGAAGGAGAGTCAGTGGGTGAATGAGAGTCACAGCAAGGATCGCCCGCCCGCCCACACCAGCTGCACCAACGCAACCGGCAACGCCACCGGCAACGCCACCGGCAACGCCACCATCTCCACTGGGGCACGGCCTCACGCGCGCTGCACCAACAGCACCTCATATTTCACTCGAGGAGCTCGCAACCCAGCGGTATGAACGCTGATTTCTCTAATTTTATGTAACCCTTGCATTCCCTCTCTCTCTCCTTCCCTTCCCCACCCTAGATGTCCTGCTAGTTCCACCATTCCTGCTAGTTCCACCATTCCTGCTAGTTCCACCGTTCCTGCTAGTTCCACCGTTCGTGCTAGTTCCACAATTCCTGCTAGTTCCACCATTCCTGCTAGTTCCACCATTCCTGCTAGTTCCACCATTCCTGCTAGTTCCTGCTAGTTCCACCATTCCTGCTAGTTCCACCATTCCTGCTAGTTCCATTGTTCCTGCTAGCCCCACTGTTCCTGCTAGCCCCACCGTTCCTGCTAGTTCCACCGTTCCTGCTAGTTCCACCATTCCTGCTAGTTCCACCATTCCTGCTAGTTCCACCATTCCTGCTAGTTCCAGCTAGCCCCACCGTTCCTGCTAGTTCCACCGTTCCTGCTAGTTCCACCATTCCTGCTAGTTCCACCGTTCCTGCTAGTTCCACCGTTCCTGCTAGTTCCACCATTCCTGCTAGTTCCACTGTTCCTGCTAGTTCCACTGTTCCTGCTAGTTCCTGCTAGATCCACTGTTCCTGCTAGTTCCACTGTTCCTGCTAGTTCCTGCTAGTTCCACTGTTCCTGCTAGTTCCTGCTAGTTCCACTGTTCCTGCTAGTTCCACCATTCCTGCTAGTTTCACTGTTCCTGCTAGTTCCACTGTTCCTACTAGTTCCACTGTTCCTGCTAGTTCCACCATTCCTGCTAGTTCCACTGTTCCTACTAGTTCCACTGTTCCTGCTAGTTCCACCATTCCTGCTAGTTTCACTGTTCCTGCTAGTTCCACTGTTCCTGCTAGTTCCACTGTTCCTACTAGTTCCACTGTTCCTGCTAGTTCCACTGTTCCTACTAGTTCCACTGTTCCTACTAGTTCCACTGTTCCTGCTAGTTCCACCATTCCTGCTAGTTCCACCGTTCCTGCTAGTTCCACCGTTCCTGCTACTTCCACTGTTCCTGCTCGTTCCACCGTTCCTGCTAGTTCCAATGTTCACATCCCTTCATCATCACCACCTCCCCAGCCAACAATGGGCCATTATGATTTGATTAGTGCGGGTGTCAGGGGTTACGGGGAAAAGGCAGGAGAATGGGGTTGTGAGGGCGAGATAGATCAGCCATGATTGAATGGCGGAGTGGATTTGATGGGCCGAATGGTCTAATTCTGCTCCTCTATCGTATTATGGGCTCCGCCTGTCCTTGCTCATCTGTGGCTGACCCTGATTTGTTCTGGCCTTTTCCTACCTTTTTAGAGATACAGCGCGGAAACAGGCCCTTCGGCCCACCGGGTCTGGGCCGACCAGCGATCCCAGCACACTAACACTATCCTACACCCACTAGGGACATTTTTTACATTTGCCCAGCCAATTAACCTACAAACCTGCACGTCTTTGGAGTGTGGAGGGAACCGAAGATCTTGGAGAAAACCCACGCAGGTCACGGGGAGAGCGTACAAACTCCGTACAGACAGCACCCGCAGTCGGGATTGAACCCGGGTCTCCGGCGCTGCATTCGCTGTAAGGCAGCAACTCTACCGCTGCGCCACCGTGCCGTCCCACCTCTAGCTCCCCCCCACCCCCCTACTTTCAGACTGAAGAAGGATCCCAACCCGAAACGTCACCCATCCTTTTACTCCAGAGGTGTTGCCTGACCCGTAGAGTTAGCCCAGCACTTTGTGTCCATCAACTCTTTTGTTTAGCTTGGACCTCTGGTTCTGAGAACAGCCGAGGGCAGTTGAAATCACAGAGGCTGGTGCAAAAAGGCCTCAGGAATGGTGGGCAGGAAGAACGGTCAGGATCCGATACCATGCATCAAGTCAGTTTGCAGGAAGCCATTTCACCCCAGTCTGTCCCCGTGACATTTCCATCTCAGAACTCCTATAACAGCCTCCTATCGTCCTGTTGAGTTTCACGGTCTGTATAACCTAGCCCACAACCAACAATGGACCATTGTGGGCTCCACCTTTGCTTGATCATCGTTACTTTTTGCACATCTTTCATTCATTTGTTCCATATCTCTCAACATCACGTCCATATCTCACGTTTCCCTCTCCCCCGACTTTCAGTCGGAAGGGTCTCGACCCGAAACGTTCCCGATTCCTTTTCTCCAGAGATGCTGCCTGACCCTCTGGGCTACTCCAGCGTTTTGTGTCTGGTTTAACACCAGCATCTGCAGTTCCTCCCTACACATTATCCGGGTGTGTCTTGCTCACAGCAACTGAACACACATTCCTCAATCATTGTGCCATCAATGTACAATTTTGTTTTCCCTATTTCACAGGAGATGTTTTATCATGCTTCACTCAAAAGATCTAAGATATGAAGGGATTGGCTTACAAGGACAGGTTAAGCCAGTTGTGTCTCTATTCACTGGAGTTTAGAAGAATGAGAGGTCGTGCCATTGAAGCCTGTAGGATTCTTAGCAAGTTTGGGAGTGTTGGTTTCGCCCAAGGGAGAGATTGTTGAGGGGTTCAGTGCGAGGTGACTCCCAATTAAGGTGCATTTTCAGAAGTCAATCCAAGGTGGGACTTTCACAGTGGGCTCCTAATGGCCATTGTAAAACAGGGATCAGTGAATACGTACATAGTTTACAGGGTGGTAAAGAAAGCTTTGGAACACTAGCCTTCACATCAGTTTAGTTTAGTTTAGAGATACAGCGCGGAAACAGGCCCTTCGGCCCACCAGGTCTGCGCCGACCAGCGATCCCCGCACACTAACACTATCCTACACACATTAGGGACAATTTTTACATTTACCAAGCCAATTAACCTACAAACCTGTACATCTTTGGAGTGTGGGAGGAAACCGAAGATCTCGGAGAAAACCCAAGGAGAGAACGTACAAACTCTGTACGGACAGCGCCCATAGTCGGGATCGAACCCGGGTCTCTGGCGCTGCATTCACTGTAAGGCAATTCTACCGCTGTGCCACAGTAACCACCCCCAGTGATGGCATCGGGCATAGAAATTGTCACATTACATTGCAGTTGTATAAGACGCTGGTGAGACCACATCGAAAGAGTATTATGTTCAATTTTGGACATCCTGCTGTGGGAAAGATGCCCCTAATCTGGAAAGAGCGCAGAAAAGATTTATGAGGACGTTGCCAGGACTGAGTGAAAGGAAATGGTTGGGCAGGCTGGTACTTTATTGCTTGGCAAGTAGGAGACTGAGGGATGATCTTATCATGATGTGTTAAATCATGAGGGGCTTAGATACGGTGAATGCACACAGTCTTTTTCCCAGGGTTGGGAAATCAAGAAGTGGATCGGTTTATGGTGAAGGAAAAAAACTGCAGATGCTGGTTTAAATCGAAGGTAGACACAAAATGCTGGAGTAACTCAGCAGGTCAGGCAGCATCTCAGGAGAGAAGGAATGGGTGACGTTTCAGGTCGAGACCCTTCAGTATAACAGTAACAGGATAGTAGTAACAGGATTTGGATAGTAGTAACAGGATTGTTCCGAGTCAGCATGGATTTACGAAGGGGAAATCATGCTTGACTAATCTTCTGGAATTCTTTGAGGATGTAACCAGGAAAATTGACAGGGGAGAGCCGGTGGATGTGGTGTACCTTGACTTTCAGAAAGCCTTTGACAAGGTTCCACATAGGAGATTAGTGGGCAAAATTAGAGCACATGGTATTGGAGGTAGGGTACTGACATGGATAGAAAATTGGTTGACAGACAGAAAGCAAAGAGTGGGGATAAATGGGTCCCTTTCAGAATGGCAGGCAGTGGGGTACTGCAAGGCTCGGTGCTGGGATGAAGGGATTAAAAGTACCATTAGCAAATTTGCAGATGATACAAAGCTGGGTGGTAGTGTGAACTGTGAGGAAGATGCTATGAGGTTGCAGGGTGACTTGGACAGGTTGTGTGAGTGGGCGGATGCATGGCAGATGCAGTTTAATGTGGATAAGTGTGAGGCTATCCACTTTGGTGGTAAGAATAGGAAGGCAGAGTATTATCTGAATGGTGTCAAGTTAGGAACAGGGGACGTACAACGAGATTTGGGTGTCCTAGTCCATCAGTCACTGAAAGGAAGCATGCAGGTACAGCAGGCAGTGAAGAAAGCCAATGGAATATTGGCCTTCATAACAAGAGGAGTTGAGTATAGGAGCAAAGAGGTCTTTCTGCAGTTGTACAGGGCCCTAGTGAGACCGCACCTGGAATACTGTGTGCAGTTTTGGTCTCCAAATTTGAGGAAGGATATTCTTGCTATTGAGGGCATGCAGCGTAGGTTTACTAGGTTAATTCCCGGAATGGCAGGACTGTCATATGTTGAAAGACTGGAGGGACTAGGATTGTATACACTGGAATTTAGAAGGATGAGAGGAGATCTTATCGAAACGTATAAGATTATTAAGGGGTTGGACATGTTAGAGGCAGGAAACATGTTCCCAATGTTGGGGGTCCAGAACAAGGGGCCACAGTTTAAGAATAAGGGGCAGGCCATTTAGAACGGAGATGAGGAAAAACTTTTTCAGTCAGAGAGTTGTGAATCTGTGGAATTCTCTGCCTCAGAAGGCAGTGGAGGCCAATTCTCTGAATGCATTCAAGAGAGAGCTGGATAGAGCTCTTAAGGATAGCGGAGTCAGGGGGTATGGGGAGAAGGCAGGAACGGGGTACTGATTGAGAATGATCAGCCATGATCACATTGAATGGCGGTGCTGGCTCGAAGGGCCGAATGGCCTCCTCCTGCACCTATTGTCTATTCAGGGTCTTGACCCGAAACGTCACCCATTCCTTCTCTCCCAAGATGCTGCCCAAAGATACTAGAGGAGCAAGATGAATCACTCCGTTCAAATCGCCTATACTGAAGTGTAGTACGCAAAGGAGCCATTTTAGTAAGGAAAACCCACCGTTCGCTCTGCCTCTCGCAGTGTAATCAGTGTTTTGGGGGAACAGTATGTGTGACGATACCATTAAAATGCAGAATATATCTCATCTATCAACTCACAGAATTTTGTTCTTTTTCTTTTTAAATGTTTCTGCAAGTTTCTGCCTACTAAAATGGCCGCCGTGACGTACTACGGTTTTTAGGGTCGAGTGGTCTATCTTGCTCTGCTCTATTATCTTTGATGCTGCCTGACTTGCTGAGTTACTCCAGCATTTTGTGTCTACCTTAGGTTTATGGTGAGACAGGAAAGATTTAATGGGAACCCGAGGGGCACCTTTTTCCACACCAAGGGATCAAGTTGGCAGACAAAGTGACTGACAGAGGTACAATAACAATATTTAGCAGATATTTAGACAGATGCATAGACAGGGAAAGGTTTAGAAGGACTTAGGTCTAATGCGGTCAAATGGGACTGGTGTACATGTGCCTCTTGGTTGGCAGGGATGAGTTAAGATGAAGGACATTTTTTCTGTGCTGTCTCACTCTATGAATGTTGGCAGAGTGTGTGGAAATTGGGCTACATTTGGAGCTCTGCATCCACTTCAGGGCACCACAAGAAGAATAAATCAGCTTTCAAGTGCTTCTGGAAATCCTGAGGTTACGAAAAACAAAAACGAAAGTAAACGTCAGTCTCTCTCGCCCTTTCACAACTCTGTTAGGGATGGGAGACCAAAGAAGGGAAGAAGATTGAACCTTTTTTTTCGCCTTCCATCACCGTGAGGAATGTGGAGGAGTCACTGTGGTGGATGTTCATGTTAAAATGTGGGTCCTGTTGCTTTTTATTGGTATGATAGCTTTGGAGAGGGTGCAGAGGAGATTCACCAGGATGCTGCCAGGGATGAAGGGCCTCGGCTATGGGGAGAGACTGAGCAGACTGGGGTTGTTTTCCCTGGAGCAGAGAAGGCTGAGAGGGGACATGATCGAGGTGTACAAGATCATGAGGGGCATAGATAAGGTAGATGGCGGGGAACTTCTTCCACTGGTGGAAGGTTCAACAACGAGGGGACATAGATACAGGGTAAGGGGAGGGAGGTTTCGGGGGGATGTGAGAAAGAACTTTTTCACCCAGAGGGTGGTTGGAGTCTGGAACTCACTGCCTGGGGTGGTGGTGGAGGCGGGAACACTCACAACGTTTAAGAGGCATTTGGATGGGCACTTGAAATGCTACAACATTCAGGGCTACGGTCCAAATGCGGGAAAATGGGATTAAAATTAGACTGTGTTTGGTAACGGGCGGCGCGAACACGATGGGCCGAAGGGCTTCTTTCTGTGCTGTAGGACTCTATGACTCTATGACTGTATGGTAAATCGAATTCCTCGTATGTTGCAAAACATACTTGGCTAATAAAGTTTGATTATTATTATGATTATGATTATCAACAACCTAATTTGAGCACCATGGTTCTGCAGCGGGCAGTGCTGTTGCCTCTCAGCTCCAGTGACCCAGTTTCAATCCCAGCTTCCGATCAAAGATAAGAGAGTGGAGCAAGATAGACCACTCCATCGAAGTCACCCATACTGAAGTGTAGTACTCAAAGGAGCCATTTTAGTAGGCAAAGCCGGCCGTTCGCTCTGCCTCTCGCAGTGTAATCAGTGTTTTGGGGGAACAGTATGTGTGATGATACCATTAAAATGCAGAATGTATCTCATCTATCAATTCACAGATTTTTGTTATTTTTCTTTTTAAATGTTTCTGCAAGTTTCTGCCTACTAAAATGGCCGCCGTGACATACTACGGTTTTTAGGGTCGAGTGGTCTATCTTGCTCTGCTCTATTATCTTTGCTTCCGATGCTGTCTGTGTGGAGTTTGCACGATCTCCTCGGGCGTTCCAATGTTCGCCCACATCCATAGTTTAGTTTAGTTTAGTTTGGTTTAGAGATGCAGCATGGAAAAGAGGCCTTTCGGCCCACCTAATCCGCGCTGACCAGCGATCTCCGCACACTAACACGATCCTACACACACTAGGGACGATTTACAATTTTACCAAGACATTTGGCCTACAAGGGTGCACGTCTTTGGAGTGTGGGAGGAAACCAGAGCACCCGGAGAAAACCCACAGAGGTCATGGGGAGAACGTACAAACTCCATACAGACAGCACCCGTGGTCAGGATCGCACCCGGGTCTCTGGCGCTGTGAGGCAGCAACTCTACCGCTGCGCCACAGTGCCGCCATACGTTATTGAATGGTGTAAATCATGTCTGGTGTGGGTGGAAGGTGGGAGAATCAGATAGAGGTGCCAAGCACGCATTGACCAAGACTGTTAAATACGTTTTTGGTGCTTTGGTTTCCTCCCACATCCCAACGGTATGCAGGTTTGTAGGTTAACTCACCTCGTGTATACAGGGTGGATGTGAAATCGGGATAACATAGAACATCGGGAGCTCGCAGGTCCCTGGCTGGCGACCGGTTTTTGGGAGCTCCAGCCGTGGCAGCTTCGACCACCCCGAAGCGCGAGGTACGATCGACCCGCTCGCAGGCCCCTCATCGCACTGCGTGGCCTGGCCGCGGCACTTTCCATCGCCCGGTGGGGGCTCAGGACCTTCATCGGCCTGCTCGGCTCGGCTCGGCCCTGGGACTTTCCATCGCCCGGTGGGGGCTCAGGACCTTCATCGGCCTGCTCGGCTCGGCTCGGCCCTGGGACTTTCCATCGCCCGGTGGGGGCTTCAAAAAGTTGAGAGCCTCGATCACCTCGTGGCACCACGGGAGAAGAATGAGGAGGAGAAAAGACTTTTCTTTGCCTTCCATCACAGTGAGGGTGTGCCTAGAGCAATCACTGTGATGGCTGTTTGTGTAAAAATTGTATCTGTGTGTCCTGTGCTTTTTGTTGTCTACTGCCGGACCCTGACGTGAGAGGACGCTGGCGTTGTTTATTCGCCGCTTCTCCGTTAGGATAGTTTGTCTGTTTGTTTTTATGTTATGACTGTTTTTGTAAAGCGCTTTGAGCTTCTGGAAAGGCGTTATATAAAATAAATGCTTATTATTATTATTATTATTATTATTATAATGTGGTCGGTAGGTAGGGTTTGCCGACTACCTTACTCCCAAATACGGGACAAGGTGACGTCACCGCCCCACGTGACCTCATCCCAACCACCTTCCTCTGCACCAATGGCGGCTGCAAATGGCGGCACCAATGGTGGCCGCTGGCTGGGTGAGGTCACGTGGGGCGCTCACGGGCGGTGACGTCACCCTTTGTCCCTTATTTGGGAGTGAGGAAGTTGGCAACCCTACTGTTACGGGACAAGGGCGGTCCCTTAACGGGACGAACTAATTTAGCCCAAAATACGGGATGTCCCGGCTAATACGGGACAGTTGGCGACCCTCGTGGTCGGCGAGGACTCGGTAGGCCGAAGGGCCTGTTCCCATGCTTGCTTTCAATTCAGTTCAATGCTTACTGTCATATGTTGATTGACTGGAGCGGCTAGGCTTGTATACACTCGAATTTAGAAGGATGAGAGGGGATCTTATCGAAACGTATAAGATTATTAAGGGGTTGGACACGTTAGAGGCAGGAAACATGTTCCCAATGTTGGGGGAGTCCAGAACCAAGGGGCTACAGTTTAAGAATAAGGGGTAGGCCATTTAGAACGGAGATGAGGAAAAAAAAATGTCAGTCAGAGAGTTGTGAATCTGTGGAATTCTCTGCCTCAGAGGGCAGTGGAGGCCAATTCTCTGAATGCATTCAAGAGAGAGCTAGATAGAGCTCTTAAGGATAGCGGAGTCAGGGGGGTATGGGGAGAACGGGGTACTGATTGAGAATTATCAGCCATGATCACATTGAATGGCGGTGCTGGCTCGAAGGGCCGAATGGCCTCCTCCTGCACCTATTGTCTATTGTCTTACCTTGGCCTCGCCTTCACTGTCCGAGGAGCTACTGGAGCTGGAACTGGAGGAGTGACCATCGTCCACCTACAGGGAGAGAGAACAGAGGAGAATCAGCGTGGACAACACCCACCGACCCTATCAACCAACAAACGCCTGAAATGCTCATTCACAGTAGATTTTCCCCATGTTGCGAACACGCACATAATTCGATCCGACTGCCCCTTGTAAGTTCAAAGCCCCCAGTGACATCCTAGGCCTGAATGGCCACGCTGGAGTCACGGTGCCAGGCGGAAGAGGGCTCTGCCCGAGCCGGTCGCTTGCCCGGGTGGAACTAGAGCGGGACTACCCACTGTCCAGGGGCACCCTGGGGGATTTCCAGGACCTCCGGTGGTCGGTTTAGTCTTGATTTATTTTGTTACTGTACCTACTATTGTAAATAATTGTGATCGGAACTGGTGATCGATGATCGGTGTGGACTCGATGGGCCGAAGGGCCTGATTCCACGCCAGAATCTCGAAACTAAACCAAAGAAAGTGTCAGAAAGCCACGGCTGGACTGCCGGTGGAAAAGCAGGGAGGTTAACAACATTCAGCGAAGATTCAGTTCTGAACAGCTTTTACCTTTTTATGCTGTTTGCCACTCTGGTCCTTGGAGTCACCGTCGGGCTTTTTCTCACCGTCGTTCACAGTGGCATCACCCGCGTCACCTTGGGCATCCTTCTGGGGGTCCGCAGCGTTACTGGTACCCCCTTCAACCTCTCCGCGGTGTGGCCCAGGGTCTCCGGCGCTTCCGGCGGCGCCACTCTTCGCTGTGGCATCTCCAGGCACGCCTTTGGCATCAGGTTCCTTCACCTTGGCTTCCATGGCACTCCCACTGGCATCGCCAGCGTGGTCCCCTTTGGTGTTGTTCGGCACGTGCTTGGCAGTGCCATCCTCCGCCACATCAAGGCCTTTAGTGGATGATGTCTTGACGCACTCTGAATGAATGAATGAATGAATGAATGAATGAATGAATGAATGAATGAATAAGTCTATTGGCCAAATATGTGCATATACAAGGAATGTGCCTTGGTGCTCCGCTCACAAATGACAACACAAACATACAGTTAACAATTAAGAATAAAGCATAAACACATCAAAACAATAAGGGTACACCATTACGGTCTAAACATGTGGGTGAAAATAAACCAGAGCAATAAAGAGACTACAGACTTTGGTTATTGAGTGGAGCTGTCACTCGTGCTTCCCAACAAAGAGAAGAGTTCAGGACTGGCATGGAAGTGATGGCAGATACTTCTGGGTGGCACAGAGGTGCAGCTGGTAGAGCCACTGCCTCACAGCTTAGAAACATAGAAACATAGAAAATAGGTGCAGGAGTAGGCCATTCGGCCCTTCGAGCCTGCACCGCCATTCAATATGATCATGGCTGATCATCCAACTCAGTATCCCGTACCTGCCTTCTCTCCATACCCCCTGATCCCTTTAGCCACAAGGGCCACATCTAACTCCCTCTTAAATATAGCCAATGAACTGGCCTCAACTACCTTCTGTGGCAGAGAATTCCACAGACTCACCACTCTCTGTGTGAAGAAATGTTTTCTCATCTCGGTCCTAAAAGACTTCCCCCTTATCCTTAAGCTGTGACCCCTAGTTCTGGATTTCCCCAACATTGGGAATAATCTTCCTGCATCTAGCCTCTCCAACCCCTTAAGAATTTTATATGTTTCTATAAGATCCCCCCTCAGTCTTCTAAATTCCAGCGAGTATAAGCCTAGTCTATCCGGTCTTTCTTCATATGAAAGTCCTGCCATCCCAGGGATCAATCTGGTGAACCTTCTCTGTACTCCCTCTAAGGCTAGCTTCGGTGACCCAGGTACAATCCCCACCACCGGGAGAACCTGCATCTCCCTCCAAGTGCCAAAGACCCGGGTTCGATCCTGACCTCGGCTGCCATCTTTTTTTCCCACGTTCTTCCTGTGACCGCATAAAATTTCCCCTGGGCGCTCCGGTCTCCTCCCACACCCCAAAGGCGTACAGATTTGTATCTGTACGAGACAAACCTACAACCAATTTGGACGTTAATTGGCCCTTAGTTTAGTTTAGAGATACAGCGTGGAAACAGGCCCTTTCGGCCCACCGGGTCCGCGCCGACCAGCGATCCCCGCACATTAACACTATCCTATACCCACTGGGGACAATGTTTACATTTACCCAGCCAATTAACCGACAAACCTGCATGTCTTTGGAGTGTGGGAGGAAACCGAAGATCTCGGAGGAAACCCACGCAGGAGAACGTGCAGACAGCACCCGTAGTCGGGATGGAACCCGGGTCTCCGGCGCTGCATTCGCTGTAAGGCAGCAACTCTACCGATGCGCTGCCGTGAACGTCCTCTGTGAATTGCCCCGATTGTGTACAGTTGGCAGGGTTATCCGGCCCCTGTAAACGTGCTCGGGGTTTTGGGGGAGTGGTAGAACCTGGTAGTGTTTGAGGTGAATGTGGGAAGAATACAATTGGATTGGTGTAAGTGGTGTTAGAAGGTCAGCACAAATTTGGTGGGCTGAAGGTCCTGCTGTGTGCCTTCCCGAGTAAAGTGCACCGCTCGAGTGCTCTGCTAGCTCCACAAAGAGGCTATGAAGGGCTATGCATCTTGAATGGCATCTCCGCGACATGTGTTGGAAGGAACTGCAGATGCTGGTTTAAACCAAAGATAGATACAAAATACTGGAGTAACTCAGCGGGACAGGCAGCATCTCTGGAGAGAAGGAATGGGTGGCGTTTCGGGTCGAGACCCCTTCTCCAGTCCGAGAATTTTGTGTCTTTCCTACCAACCAGTACCAGGCTTCCAGAGGCCGTGAAGGAGGTGAGAGAGATGCAGTGGTTCTCCATCTTCTCTTTCTTCCCTCTAAAGGTTCTACCTTCATTGCCATTAAAGCAGAGGTTCCCCTCAGAGAGTCATAGTCTTGCAGCGTGGAAACAGGCCCTTCAGCCCAACTTGCCCACACCGACCAACATGCCCCATCTACACTAGTCCCACCTACCTACGATTGGCCCATATCCCTCTAAACCTGTCCTATCCATGTACCTGTCTAAATGTTTCTTAAACGTTGGGATAGTCCCTGCCTCAACTACCTCCTCTGGCAGCTCGTTCCATACACCCACCACCCTTTGTGTGCAAAGGTTACCCCTCAGATTCCTATGAAATATCTCCCTCCTTCACCTTAAACCTATGTCCTCTGGTTCTTGATTCCCCTTCTCTGGGCAAGAGACTCTGTGCGTCAACCTGATCTTTTCCTCTCAAGGTTTTGGGCGGCACGGTGGCGCAGCGCTAGAGTTGTTGCCTTACAGCGAATGCAGCGCCGGAGACCCAGGTTCCATCCCGACTATGGGTGCTGTCTGTACGGAGTTTGTACGTTCTCCCTGTGACCTGCATGGGTTTTCTCCGAGATCTTCGGTTTCCTCCCACACTCCAAAGACGTACAGGTATGTAGGTTAATTGGCTTCCCCTTAATTCCCTGTACCCTTGCAACCTATTTAACCCAGAGATGCTGCCCGACCCGCTGAGTTACTCCAGCACTTTGTGTCTTTTGGTGTATTCACTGGAGTTTAGAAGGATGAGAGGGGATCTTATAGAGACATATAAAATTATAAAAGGACTTGACAAGCTAGATGCAGGAAAAATAGACAATAGACAATAGGTGCAGGAGTAGGCCATTCGGCCCTACAAGCCAGCACCACCATTCAATGTGATCAAGGCTGATCAATCTCAATCAGTACCCTGTTCCTGCCTTCTCCCCATACCCCCTGAGTCCACTATCCTTAAGAGCTCTATCTAGTTCTCTCTTGAATGCATTCAGAGACTTGGCCTCCACTGCCTTCTGAGGCAGTGAATTCCACAGATTTACAACTGTCTGACTGAAAAAGTTTTTCCTCATCTCCGTTCTAAATGGCCTACCCCTTATTCTTAAACTGTGGCCCCTGGTTCTGGACTCCCCCAACATTGGGAACATGTTTCCTGCCTCTAACATGTCCAACCCCTTAATAATCTTATATATTTCCATTAGATCCCTTTTCATCTTTCTAAAGTGTTCCCAATGTTGGGGGAGTCCAAAACCAGGGGCCACAGTTTAAGAATAAAGGGTAGGCCATTTAGAACGGAGATGAGGAAAAACTTTTTCAGTCAGAGTTGTAAATCAGTGGAATTCACTGCCTCAGAAGGCAGTGGAGGCCAAGTCTCTGGGCCATAGCTGCTATGAACCGGTCCTGCTGAGCCGGATGGTCACATCGCACAGCGAACCGGCACAGATCTACTTGCACTTTATTCTGTTTTAAAACTGTTCCAATTTGTTTCATTGGGTTGTTTAAATTAATACTGACTAGCTAATTAATTTATTGCATCGTATGGGAGGCGCATTCCCAATCTCGTTGTACCCCTGTACAATGACAATAAAGATGTATTGTATTGTATTGCATAAAGCGCAGGAAAAACTCAGCGGGTCAGGTAACACCTGCGGAAAGGGAAACTGGAGCAACTCTGCGGGCCAGGCAACATCTATGGAGGACATGGGTAGGCGACATTTCAAGGGTGGTGAATCTGTGGAACTCATTGCCACAGAGGGCTGTGGAGGCCAAGTCAATGGATATGTTTAAAGCAGAGATAGATAGATCCTTGATTAGTATGAGTTTCAGGGGTTCTGGGGAGAAGGCAGGAAAAACATGGATTGGGATCAGATCGTGGGGTAAGGCAGGGAGGGAGGTAACAAGGACATCGGAACACAGCTACCAGCCTTGGAGGGCATCTACAACACACGATGCCTCAGAAATGCCACCAGCATCCACAAAGACTCTTCACACCCCTGCAACGAACTTCTACCAGAGATAGATAGATTCTTGATTAGTGCGGGTGCCAGGGGTTATGGGGTGAAGGCCGGAGAATGGGGGAGAATGAGGGAGAGATGGATCAGCCATCATTGAATGGCGGAGTCGACTTGATGGGCCGAAAGGCCTAATTCCACTCCTATCACATGACCTTATGAACCTACAACAGTACAGATATGTTGAGGTTTGTCCCAGGAATCACAGCTGTAATTAGATACCATCTAGATAGCGAGCTGGCCGCGTAAACACCAGCATCACCATGGCAACCCTGCCTCACCCTTCCAGTTACATTCCTTTCCTCCCTCCCACCCCTCCCCCCCCCAGCCTACCATTTCAAACCTCTTCAGAACTAAGAGAGACTAAATAGTGCAGGAAGGAACTGCAGGTGCTGGTTTAAATCGAAGATAGACACAAAATACTGGAGTAACTGGAGAGGTAGATAGAGCTCTAGGGGCTAGAGGAATCAAGGGATATGGGGAGAAGGCAGGCACGGGTTACTGATTGTGGATGATCAGCCATGATCACAGTGAATGGCGGTGCTGGCTCGAAGGGCCAAATGGCCTCCTCCTGCACCTATTTTCTATGTTTTTATGTTTCTTAACTTGCCACACCATCACTGCTCGGTGAATTGATAACCATCCAGCTGAACTGCTTCATAAATTTGTGTCACCACCTCTACTGTTCAACAACATGTGGCGTTAAACTGTTTAAAAAAAAATTAATTTTATTTAAATTTTAACAAAACACATACATGTTACAGCTCATCGTACCCAATGATACCTACATTATAAATTCGATTATACATGTATTGTTCTGTATTATCTCCCCACCCACACCCCCCAGTTAGAAAAAAAGAGGAAAAAGGAGAAGTGAGAAAGAAGGAAAAAAAAGAAAAAAAAAGAAGGAAAAAAAAGAAAGAAAGAAAGAAAGAAAGAAAGAAACCTGGAGACAAGAAGGAAACACTTCCGGCTAATTTCTTATTAAATTCTTTTTAAGGGTATCAAAACAATCCTGAAATTAAATATTTCCAATTCTTAATCCTAGTTTTAAAGTGAATGGGTTCCAAAGTTTCAAAAATAAATCATATCTATTTCTCAGATTATAAGTAGCTTTTTCTAATGGGATACAACTACGCATTTCTGCATACCATCTTTCGATTCTTATTTCCTTATGATCTTTCCAAGTGACCGCTACACATTTTTTTGCTATTGCTATTGCTATTTTGAGAAATCTTTCCTGATATTTATCTAAAATTAATCTTGGTAATATTCCTTTAGTATCTCCCAATAAAAACTGTTGATGTATTTCTCCAACTGAGTCGTTATTTTACAAAGGGACCACATAGTACATAGGTCCGGCACGGTGGCGCAGCAGCAGTAGTTGCTGCCTCACAGCGCCGGAGACCCGGGTTCAATCCTGACTACGGACGCTGTCTGTACGGAGTTTGTACGTTCTCCCCGTGATCTGCGTGGGTTTTCTCCGAGACCTCCGGTTTCCTCCCACACTCCAAAGACGTACAGGTTTGCAGGTTAATTGGCTGGGAAAATGTAAATTGTCCCCAGAGTGTGTGTGATAGTGTTAGTGCGCGGGGATCGCTGGTCAATAGACAATAGACAATAGACAATAGGTGCAGGAGTAGGCCATTCAGCCCTTCGAGCCAGCACCGCCATTCAATGCGATCATGACTGATCACTCTCAATCAGTACCCCGTTCCTGCCTTCTCCCCATACCCCCTCACTCCGCTATCCTTAAGAGCTCTATCCAGCTCTCTCTTGAAAGCATCCAACGAACTGGCCTCCACTGCCTTCTGAGGCAGAGAATTCCACACCTTCACCACTCTCTGACTGAAAAAGTTCTTCCTCATCTCCGTTCTAAATGGCCTACCCCTTATTCTTAAACTGTGGCCCCTTGTTCTGGACTCCCCCAACATTGGGAACATGTTTCCTGCCTCTAATGTGTCCAATCCCCTAATTATCTTATATGTTTGTGTTAGACTAAGTGCTGGAGTAACTCAGCAGGTCAGGCAGCATCTGTGGAGAAAATGGATAGGTGACGTTTCGGTTCAGGTCCTTTCTTCAATAAACTGAAGATGCCGGAAAAAGTTGTCTTGACCCGAAACATCACCTATGCAAGTTCTCCACGGATGCTGCCTGACTCGCTGAGTTACACCAACACTGTGAGTCCTTCTCTTTGCTTCTCATTCTACAGATGCTGCAGGTTTTAACTTTGCGACATTTTTAGTTTTCAGCTTTTAAGGGTGGCACAGCGGTAGAGTTGCTGCCTTACAGCGCCAGAGACCCGGGTTCGATCCCGACTACGGGTGCTGTCTGTACAGAGTTTGTACGTTCTCCCCGTGACCTGAGTGGGTTTTCCCCTGAGATCTTCGGTTTCCTCCTACACTCCAAAGACGTACAGGTTTGTAGGTAAATTGGCTTGGTATAAATGTAAATTGTCCCTCATGTGCTTAGGATAGTGTTAGTGTGCGGGGATCGCTGGTCGGTGCGGACTCGGTGGGCCGAAGGGCCTGTTTCCGCGTTGTATCTCTAAACTAAACTAAACTTGTGTTTTCCTTAACAAGGAGCTTTCGTTAGGCATTCACAGTTCACAAAGTATTATATTAATCAAACTGCAATTCATGCAGTCTGCAAACATCGCCCATCAGATTACAACATTGTTAGTGGTCGCTTTCAGTAGAGTCCGTCATGCTTCTTTTGTGCTCTGTTTAGTCAAGTTGCAACACCCCTTCACCCATGTCCATTTCTCTTTAGGGTGTGTTGGAGAGGATGTCGGGATCGTTGACTATGTGGACACTGCTAAATGCTTACTGCACATTAACTTTGCTGGCTAAATGCCTCAGTGGAGAATTGTGCATCGCTAATTCACAAGGCCAGATGCTGAGTGCCTGCAATAGCCAAAATATAGGTACGGTTGAGCCACAATGACTGAAAAACATAAGTAAGTTATCTGCCTTGCAGCGCCGGAGACCCGGGTTCGATCCCGACTACGGGTGCTGTCTGTACAGAGTTTGTAAGTTCTCCCCGTGACCTGCGTGGGTTTTCTCCGGGATCTTCGGTTTCCTCCCACACTCCAAAGACGTGCAGCTGTGTAGGTTAATTGGCTTGGTGTATGTGTAAATTGCCCCTAGTGTGTTTAGGGTAGTGTTAGTGTGCGGGGATCACTGGTCGGTGCAGACTCGATGGGCCGAAGCTGCCTTTCTGCACTGATTCTCGAAACTAAAGTAAAGTCTCAACCCGAAACGTCACCTATTCCTTTTCTCAGAGATGCTGTCTGACCTGCTGAGTTACTCCAGCTTTTTGCGTCCAATCCCATCCTTTATTCTTTCTCCAAAGACTCACTGCTTTCCTTTATTTTTTCACCCATTGTTGAACTTTCTACCTCACCTTTAGACCACTTCAAACCTCAGCCACAGCCTCAAAGGTTTCACCAGAAACTTCAAATTTCCTTTTAACCCTGCTCAAATGCAAGGGAAGAATTTCCCGATCTTCCAATCCCCCTCATTGAGACTCTAGCACTTTTTCTATCTGCACTTTCTGTAACATAATATTCTGGACTGTGTATATTTTCTCTCTTGCACAACCTGGTATACTCATTTGATTTGCCTGGGTAGCACTCAAAATAAAGTTTTCCACTGTGTCTTGGTACACGTGACAATAACAAACCAACACAAACAGGTGGAAGATATCTACATCTATATACTAAAACTCATGTTTGTTTGTTTGGATGTTTGTCCTGAACTACAGCCAAAATGGTACACGATAGTGGACAATTTTAGGCCCGCCTTACTCACCATCGTCCCTTTGGTGCTAATAGATCATGTTTCATTGAAATCGGTGTTATATTTTTAAAGTTATTCACATTTTAAAGTTTAAATCTATCTCCTAGGAGGGAGGGGGGGGGGAGGGAGGGAGGGAGGGAGGGGGGAGGATAAGGGGGGGGTTGAGGAGGATGGAGTGGGGGGGGGAGGGAAAGGGGGGGAGAATGGGGGAGGGGAAGGGGGGGTGGAGGGAGGGGGAGGGGGATGAGGGAGGATAAGAGGGGGTTGAGGAGGATGGAGGGGAGGGAAAGGGGGAGGGGGAGGGAGGAGGAGGGAGGAGGAGGGAGGGGAGGGGTGAGGAGAGGGTGCTGCACCAATGCAGGAGAGGTTTGGGCCCAACGAGTCCACTTGGTCTAGTATATCACTAAAATTCTCATCTTGTATATTCGTATATTTGTTTGTGCGTACCCGAAATACAACCAAAATGGTACACGATAGAGGGACAATTTTAGGCCCACCTTACTCACCGTTGGCCTGCGGTTTAAATGGTTGTTATATTTTAAACTTTATTCACTTCTTAAACTTTAATAAATCCCTTTTCCACTTGCCCTGCCCGTCAGCTGTTTTCGACGTGACACTGGGAACCCAACTGCCTGCGCTGTTGGGGCCCGTTGATCAAATACTTCTCCCTCTAACTTCCTATCTCCATCTATATCCTTTCTTTGTCCCGCCCCCCTGACATCAGTCTGAAGAAGGGTCTCGACCCGAAACATCATCCATTCCTTCTCTCCTGAGATGCTGCCTGACCCGCTGAGTTACTCCAGCATTTTGTGAATAAATACCTTCGATTTGTACCAGCATCTGCAGTTTTTTTCTTACACTTAATCTTTATCACGCAGTTAGAACAAATATAATGTTCTTATATTTGTCTAAAGAACACAATATAACTGTATATCTGTACCACACAGTATAACTGTATATCATATTATCACACAGTGTACGGTATATCTCAGTATCACACAGTATAATTGTATCAGTATCACACAGTGTATCTGTAAATCCCAGTATTACACAATATGTTGAAAGACTGGAGCGACTAGGCTAGTATACGCTGGAATTTAGAAGGATGAGACGGGATCTTATTGAAACATATAAGATTATTAAGGGATTGGACACATTAGAGGCAGGAAACATGTTCCCAATGTTGGGGGAGTCCAGAACCAGGGGCCACACAGTTTAAGAATAAGGGGTAGGCCATTTAGAACGGAGATGAGGAAAAACCTTTTCACTCAGAGAGTTGTAAATCTGTGGAATTCTCTGCCTCAGAAGGCAGTGGAGGCCAATTCTCTGGATGCTTTCAAGAGAGAGTTGGATAGAGCTCTTAATGATAGCAGAGTCAGGGGGTATGGGGAGAAGGCAGGAACGGGGTACTGATTGAGAATGATCAGCCATGATCACATTGAATGGCGGTGCTGGTTCGAATGGCCGAATGGCCTACTCCTGCACCTATTCTCTATTGCCTATAATATAATTATATGTCCATATCACACAGTATAACGGTATATATCTGTATCACACAGTATAATTGTATCAGTATCACACAGTGTATCTGCATATCCCAACATTACACAATACAATTATATGTCCATATCACAATAGACAATAGACAATAGACAATAGGTGCAGGAGGAGGCCATTCAGCCCTTCGAGCCAGCACCGCCATTCAATGCGATCATGGCTGATCACTCTCAATCAGTACCCCGTTCCTGCCTTCTCCCCATACCCCCTCACTCCGCTATCCTTAAGAGCTCTATCCAGCTCTCTCTTGAAAGCATCCAACGAACTGGCCTCCACTACCTTCTGAGGCAGAGAATTCCACACCTTCACCACTCTCTGACTGAAAAAGTTCTTCCTCATCTCCGTTCTAAATGGCCTACCCCTTATTCTTAAACTGTGGCCCCTTGTTCTGGACTCCCCCAACATTGGGAACATGTTTCCTGCCTCTAATGTGTCCAATCCCCTAATTATCTTATATGTTTCAATAAGATCCCCCCTCATCCTTCTAAATTCCAGTGTATACAAGCCCAATCGCTCACACAGTATAACGGTATATATCTGTATCACACAGTATAATTGTATCAGTATCACACAGTGTATCTGTAAATCCCAGCATTGCACAATGCAATTATATGTCCATATCACACAGTATAACGGTATATATCCGTATCACACAGTATAACGGTTTCCACGTATACTATCCCAGTATAACTGAGTACAACTTTAGATCCGAGTACACAAAGTTTAACTGCATATCGCTGTATCACACAGTATGTATCAGTGTTATGCAGTATAAATGTATATCACAGTATGGTATGGTATCACAGTATATCACTGCCCAGCACTCTCCCACAAATTTTCGCTGGTCTTCTCCCCAGTGTCCGGAGCTCAGTGGCCAGGATGGTCTCAGCCAGGACTGTCCCTGTCTGGCCCATTGCACCTCTCTCGCTGCCCATTCAACCCCCTCCTGGGACGTCCTGAGTGGGAGAGTGGAAGACTCGCACGTTTGCATCCCATCGCCACTCTGCAAACCCCTTTAACCCAGGCAAGGCGTTGCAACTCGGTCCCTGCGTTAAATACAAACACCCTTCCCCTAACCCTCCCTCCTTACCTGAAGCCATGGTGTGTTAGTGAGACCGGGGCCAGGGGCGCCCAGGGTTATTTATATGACAGGGGGCGGGTGCTGAGAACTGCCACTCTTTTACAGTCTCAAAGAAGTGCCAACTTCAATTGCTGATCTGTGATCCGTACGAGTACATTTAAATAACATTGCATCACTTAAGTTCATTGAAAAATCAAAAAATATCCACGATTCAAATTGCAAAATGCACAGCGTTACAAATTGGGGGAAAAAAATACATTCCCAGCCCCAGAGACCCGGGTTCGATCCTGACCTCGGGTGCTGTCTGTGTGGAGTTTGCACCAAAGGGTGCTGTCTGTGTGGAGTTTGCACCAAAGGGTGCTGTCTGTGTGGAGTTTGCACCTAAGGGTGCTGTCTGTGTGGAGTTTGCACCTAAGGGTGCTGTCTGTGTGGAGTTTGCACGCTCTCCCTGTGACCGCGTGGGTTTCCTCCGGGTGCTCAGGTCTCCTCCCACAACCCAAAGACGTGCGGGTTTGTAGGTTAATTGTCCCTGTGTAAATTGTCCCGAGCGTGAAGGAAAAGTGGGATAGCATAGGACGAGCGAGAATGGCTGAAGGGTCTGTTTCCTTGCTGTATCTCTAAGCTAATATTCCTGTGGTTTACTGCTCAGAACTAAATTGCTACATTTTTTTAGTTCAGTAAAGAAAATCATTTCCTCCACTTCCAATAAATGTTCTTAACTTTTGTAACGTAGTGCAGCTGATAGAGCCGCTGCCTCCCAGATACAAATTCGATGCTGACCTGGGGCGTGGAGTTTGCACGTTCTACCCTGCTGCCCCCCCCCCCATGCTCAGATTTCCTCTCACATCCCAAAAACGTGCAGGAGAGAATAAGTTGGGAGTTGGGATAAATGGGTCCCTTTCAGAATGGCAGGCAGTGACTAGTGGGGTACCGCAAGGCTCGGTGCTGGGACCGCAGCTATTTACAATATACATTAAGGACTTGGATGAAGGGATTAAAAGTACCATTAGCAAATTTGCAGATGATACAAAGCTGGGTGGTAGTGTGAACTGTGAGGAAGATGCTACGAGGTTGCAGGGTGACTTGGACAGGTTGTGTGAGTGGGCGGATGCATGGCAGATGCAGTTTAATGTGGATAAGTGTGAGGTTATCCACTTTGGTGATAAGAATAAGAAGGCAGATTATTATCCGAATGGTGTCAAGTTAGGAAAAGGGGACGTACAACGAGATCTGGGTGTCCTAGTGCATCAGTCACTGAAAGGAAGCATGCAGGTACAGCAGGTAGTGAAGAAAACCAATGGAATGTTGGCCTTCATAACAAGAGGAGTTGAGTATAGGAGCAAAGAGGTCCTTCTGCAGTTGTACAGGGCCCTAGTGAGACCGCACCTGGAGTACTGTGTGCAGTTTTGGTCTCCAAATTTGAGGAAACGATATTCTTGCTATTGAGGGCTTGCAGCGTAGGTTTACCAGGTTAATTCCCGGAATGGCGGGACTGTCATAGGTTGAAAGACTGGAGCGCCTCGGCTTGTATACACTGGAATTTAGACGGATGAGAGGAAATCTTATCGAAACGTATAAGACTATTAAGGGGTTGGACACGTTAGAGGCAGGAAACGTGTTCCCAATGTTGGGGGAGTCCAGAACAAGGGGCCACAGTTTAAGAATAAGGGGTAGGCCATTTAGAACTGAGATGAGGAAAAACTTTTTCAGTCAGAGAGTTGCGAATCTGTGGAATTCTCTGCCTATATCTCTTGAAAGCATCCAGAGAATAGGCCTCCACTGCCTTCTGAGGCAGAGAGTTCCAACTCACAGATTCACAACTCTCTGGGTGAAAAAGTTCTTCCTCATCTTCGTTCCAATGGCCTACCCCTTATTCTTAAACTGTGGCCCCTGGTTCTGGACTCCCCCAAAATGAGGAACATGTTTCCTGCCTCTAGTGTGTCTAATCCCTTAATAATCATGTTTCAATAAGATCCTCTCTAATCTTTCTAAATTCCAGTGTATACAAGCCCAGTCGCTCCATTCTTTCAACATACGACAGTCCAGCCATCCCGGGAATTGACCTTGTGAACCTACGCTGCACTCCCTCAATAACAGGAATGTTCTTCCTCAAATTTGGAGACCAAAACTGCACACAGGTGTGGCTTCACTGAGTCCCTGTACTAAGTGAAATGTATTTGTTCTTACTCTTGGGCTGAGGAGGAGCTTTAGCGTTCAGTTGTGTACATAAGGGCAGTACAGAGTCACAGCGGTAGAGTTGCTGCCTTACAACGCCAGAGACCCGGGTTCGATCCTGACTACGGGTGCTGTCTGTACAGTTTGTCTGTTCTCCCTGTGATTATGTGGGTTTTCTCCAGGTTCTCTGGTTTCCTCCCACACTCCAAAGACATACAGGTTTGTAGGATAATTGGCTTTGGTAAAATTGTAAATTGTCCTTAGTGTAATGTACTTAGTGCATCCGCTGGTTGGCACGGATTCAGTGGGCCAAAGAGGCAGTTTCCAACGCTGTATCTCTAAGGTCCAAAATAAAAATAGAAACAACACTATGAGTCTTTCCATTTATTGTTCAACATATCCAGGAGTTGCCCATCTGTGCTTTTATAAATGCAACAAAATACTTTTTTCAAAAATTAAAATAAAATATAAAAATAACAGCTGTAAATATATGACTGTAGGATTAGTCGAGAAACTCAAGTAGACCACCAAGCATGTATCTGCGCCTGACGACAAAATGGTGGGATTTGAACTCATGCCATTATTCAAAGAATAATATCTCAAATCAGGGCTCCTACTAAGGGTTGCCAACTATCTCACTCCCAAATACGGGACAAGGTGACCTCACCCAGCCAGCGGCCACGTGCTCCCGCTCCACCAATGGCAGCCGCCCAGGCCGGGATGCGGGTTGCTATGCAACCTCCGTTAGGCGAACACACTCCATTAGCCTACACTGTCCCGGCCCGCTAACCAATTTAGCCCAAAATACAGGATGTCCCTGCTAATACGGGACAGTTGGCAACCCTAGCTCCTACACAAGTCTCATCCAGTTTACAATGGAGCAGAAGTTCATGACATGCACGCCCTGATAAATAGAAAAGATTTACGTTTTCAAGCTGCAAAATAAATACACCAATTTTGTGACAGCATTCTTGTAGGCAATTTTAGAGTTTTAACAAAGTTTGTAAAGCTTTAAATTTGTAGAGTTTTACAATTAGATGTGGCAACAGGTTTATTCCCATGATAATTGAGAGAAAAGCACTGGAGAAGAATTTGAAAAGATATAAATGTCTCTTCCTAACTCTACCATGACCAGACTCTTCTTCCATTTTCATGGTCCAATCTTCTCCCCAATCGAGGGTATTTTCAGTCTCCTCAAAGCTTGCCAATTTCCAAACCAACTTTTAAATCATTCTCGAGTTCCCAATTAAAATGGAATTATAATGAATTAGGCCAGCGTAATACAAATAGTATTTCCTAATTCATTGATCGCATTATGTCCATTCACGTGTGCAAACAGGTATTATAGCAGAACAATGTGTACACAAATGCCTTTCTTCTCTGAACCTATTGGTACGAGTTGAACACAAGCCTTTAGTGGGAGTCTAGATCCAGAGACCATAGCCTTAGAATAAATGGACGTACGTTCAGAAAGGAAACGAGAAGGAATCTTTAGTCAGAGGGTGGTGAATATGTGGAATTCATTGCCACAGACTGCTGTGGAGGCCAAGTCAATGGATATTTTTAAGGAAGACTAACAGACATTTGTTTATTAAGGGAGTCAGGTGCTATGGGGAGAGGGCAGGAGAATGGGGTTGAGAAGGAGAGGTCGATCAGCCGTGATTGAATGGCAAACTTGATGGGATTAATGGCCTTATTCTTCCCATAGAACTTATGAACTGTCATGTAGGAACCAGGAGATCTAAACGATTGAATTTGACACAAAATGATGGTGTAACTCAGCGGGCCAGGCAGCATCTCTGGAGAGAAGGAATGGGTGACGTTTTGGATCGAGACCCTTCTTCAGACTGAAGTCAGGGGAGGGGGGTGGGACAAAGATAGGAGACAGGAAGACTAGTGGGAGAACTGGGAAGGGGGAGGGGATAGAGAGGGAAAGAGGAACTCTCTGAAGTTAGAGAAGTCAATGTTCATACCGCTGGGGTGTAAGCTGCCCAAGTGAATACGAGGTGCTGTTCCTCCAATTTGCGCTGGGCCTCACTCTGACAATGGAGGAGGCCCAGGACAGAAAGGTCTGATTGGGAATGGGAGGGGGAGTTGAAGTGCTGAGCTTGGTTGGTTAAGGCGGACTGAGTGGAGGTGTTGAGCGAAACGATCGCCTACAGAGTTGGTGTCCTGTATACATTTGATTTATGTTTAAACTGTATCAGCTAGGTTCTAAGGAGCAAAAGAGTGTGGGGTTTAAAGCTTTCTCACCCATCTCCCTGAAGACTTGGGGCGGTTGACAAGGGGGTTGCAGGGGGTATTAAAAGTCATTCGGATGCAATAAGAGATTGCTACTTTGGAATTGAATCCGAGGGTCTGGCTGCAGTTAAACAAAGGCCCCCTTATGTTCCATCTGGTTGCTATTGAGTCGGGCAACAGAAAATAGCAAGTTCCATTCCCAGCACGAGTAGCCCTCACCCAAAACATTTTCATTAAAACTTCAGCCTCAACATCCTGAAATAGCATCCTAGGAAAACATTTAGAACCAGTTCCAAACATGTTATTTACAGCTAGGTCAATCCAACAATAACTACACACAGGGGTTCATTATGTTCACTGAGCCTTGCCTCGAGACCAGAGTTTGTTTTCTCTTTACATTAGAGATAGAGGTCCCTTTAATACAAATGCACTATTTACATGCCATGCAAATTTCTTCAGGATTTGTGGCTCTCTGTAAAAGAGGAAACTGTCAAGTAGGTTCACAGAGAAAAAAAAAACTTCCTTCGGTTTGATGATGGGACACACATGACTCCAAGTGTCAGGCAGATGAAGAGGTTGCCAGGTCTCCTGATACAAGGATCATTCTTCATCCTCCCTTCTTTGCTCCCACCTCATTGCAACAAATAGCGTCTCCATTTTCCGTGCTGATTGGCGTTCCCTTTCTGCTGGTGTTTGTGGAAACCTAGTTCCTTCCCCAGGTAAAACAAATATCCCTTCTCCCAAAGATAGTAAAGAAAATAAATACACACACACACTCCACATTGATTAAAAAAAATAAAGCCCATCTGCACAGAAATTGGACGCACATGAAATGTTCTATTTCACCCTTTCTCCTGGTTTAGTTCCACACTTTTCTCTACCGCATTTTACTAATAATGCAAACACTGAATCCCTCTGTGATCAAAGCAACATCCTGTTGTTAGACAGCATCCAAATTATTGGACTGCCTTTAGAAGGATGAGAGGGGATCTTATTGAAACATAAGATTATTAAGGGATTAGACACGCTAGAGGCAGGAAACATGTTCCCAATGTTGGGGGAGTCCAGAACCAGGGGCCACGTTTAAGAATAAGGAGTATGCCATTTAGAATGGAGATGAGGAAAAACTTTTTCACTCAAGAGAGTTTTGAATCTGTGGAATTCTCTGCCTCAGAAGGCAGTGGAGGCCAATTCTCTGGATGCTTTCAAGAGAGAGTTAGATAGAGCTCTTAATGATAGCGGAGTCAGGGGGTATGGGGAGAGGGCAGGAACGGGGTACTGATTGTGGATGATCAGCCATGATCACATTGAATGGCGGTGCTGGCTCGAGGGGCTGAATGGCCTCCTCCTGCACCTATTGTCTATTGTCAGTTCAACTGAACTGATTGTGCAAGTTGACAGCAAGATCGCACCAACAGGCAGCCAAAAATACAAACTTTGTGTAAAAAGACTGGAGCAGATTAAATCTTTTACCGGGGGAGGGGGGAAGAGAGAACAGCAACTAGAATAATGTGCCCTCATGCTTGTCTGCAAATTCCAAACTATTGGATACACATGCAAAAGGATTTTAACTGCTCTCTGCTTCAGCTGAATAGTTAACAGCTGCAACTACGTGCGGCCATTTAAACATTCCATCGGCACCGACTCAAAGTAAATTAAACAAAGCTTGAGATCAAGCCTCAACTCTGCATCAGACAAGCAACAAGCACTGTAGGATGCAGGTATTAAGGGAGTTAATTTTGAAACAGCGCAATTTTAAAATCTATACAGTATGCATTAAGCCAGATGCTCAATGAGTTTTAAGATCCCAGCACAGTAAATATTGGCAGCAACGAAAAGAATTTTCCTCAACTTATGGAAGGAAACAAAACCAAAACAATAACAAATACTGAAACTAACTGGTTATACACAATGTTCAATGAAAACCCATTCATTACTTCTGCTTTCAATTAAGAAACCTACAGCATGGGAACACACCCTTCAGCCCTCTGAGTCTGTGCTGACTATTGACTATCAATTTGCACTAACCCGACATTATTTCCATTCTTCTGCACGTAATACCGCATGGAAACAGGCCCTTCGTCCAAACCGATCACAATGCCCCATCTACACTAATTCCATTTGGGCCATATCCCTCTAAAAACCTTTCCTATCCATGTACCTGTCCAAATGTCTTCTAAATGTTGCGACATAACCTGCCTCAATGACCTCCTCTGGCAGCTTGTTCCATACACCCACTGCACTGAGAGAAAATGTTGCCCCTCAGATTCCGATTATATCTTTCCCCCTCACCTCAAACCGATGTCCTCTGGTTCTTGAGTTCCCCTACTCTGAGTAAAAGACTGCACCCTCACTCCATCTCTTCCAATTCTCTCCCCACAATCTCATCAACAGCATCCTAGGTGAGGATTAAACCTGGGTCACTGGAGCTGACTTGAGCAGCTCGATAGCTGTGCCACCACAAGTGTATTCATTCAAATGGGATTGAAGGTGCAGGCTACAGTAACGTTTGATGTTTTGCAACACATTGGGGGGGGGTGAAAGGGTGGTGTCCACAGGTGGCATGGCGGCACAGTGGGAGAGTTGCTGCCTCACAGGGCCAGAGACCCGGCTTCCATCCCGACTACGGGTGCCGTCTGTGAACTGTGTGGGTTTTCTCCAGGATCTCCGATTTCCTCCCACACTCCAAAGACGTATAGGCGTGTAGGTTAATTGGCTTGGTATAAACGTAAATTGTCCCTAGTGTGTGTAGGATAGTGTTAGTGTGTGGGGACCACCAGTTGATGCTGATTCGGTGGGCTGAAGGGCCTGTATGTCTAAACTAAATTAATCTGGAATTGCTCACAAGTTCTGAAAAAATGTTACTGCTTCTGTGCTTAATTATGTTTCTAAGGACCTTCTTGGTCGGTAGGTTAGTTAGCCAGCTCACAATCTCTAGATGTGATGTTAGTGGGTGAATAGAGGGTGTGCAAAAACACCTGTGACTATTCACAAGTTGTGACTATTCACCGATCCAAGTCCTGACCACAACCTGTAGAAAGTGAGGAGATGAACAAGATAAACACCACACAAAAGAATGAAACCAGCCTAAATTGTATCTCACAGCCATGCAAAATTGAGCTACAATTGCAATTCTTTCAAAAGCCTTTTACCAAATAGGATTTATTTGATATTCACAAACGTTGTATATATCTGCTTATAGTACCATTACAGAGCACAATCGATGTTAAAAACATACACGCACCTTATATAAACGCCTGGTAAGCAGCACATACGGATAGAGTTGTGGACCTGGGATAATGGTGACAACTACAGAACCACATCAACATTTCATAACAGCCAGACCAAACCAGGTCCAATCCAGGCTTTGAAATTTAACATCAAGAAGTCGTCACAGAGAGGAAGGTAGGAGAGGGTATGGAAGAGTTGTACTGCTAACTCCAGGCAAAGTCTCTAGCTAGACAACAAACTTCTTTACAAATCTAATTAGGGACAAGCTACAGCTTGTTTGGAAGAAACCTGGCTAATCTCAGCCAGTTAACAAAGCGAACCTACAGATCCCTATAAGGGTCATGCTTACAATTCAAGGTTCGAAGCATCAAAACCTGAACCCATCCTCATCACAAGTCCTGTTGGACAACTAGTACAGTTCTTTAAAGTATTACGAGATCTAAAAAAAAAAGTATTTTATAATAATTTAAAGCTGTCTTAAACAAAGCTGGTGAATAACTTTACATGGCAAAGTTATAGTGACCTTTTTTTTTTGTACAGAAATGTAATTTAAAAATAAACAAAAAGTTAACATGGTGGGTGGCAGATCCAAATGGAATATTTGAGGTTCATCTCATTGTTATCATTCATGCTGTGTGGCCAGCTATTCGACGACATGGTCAAGTTAGTGAGCATGTTTATGGAGTCAACAACAGAGTTCTGTGCTCAGAATCATCGCCAATTCTGATCCTTCCCAACTCAGAGCTGGGTTGGAACATCAAAGCACTAAAACAACCAAGCTGCCCACTGGGATTTCTAGGGCGGGATTGGAAAATAATTTCTCAGCTGTGGTTTTTTAATCTTTCCCCACCCCCCTCACAAGTGCCTGGAGGATTCCCTGTACAGGAAAGAAATCAAATTACCAGTGCACTTAAAGACTCCCGACACATGATCTTAAACATTACAGGTGTGGCTGCATTTGCAAGAGACACACACACACACAATCAAGGCTGCCTCCTTCAGAATCCATTTGGGAGAATTTCAAAATGCACAGAATTCATCGTTATATTGAAAGATACATAGCTTGTGGCACTATCGGCCCCCAATGTAATGAAAGGATGAGCAAAACCCAGGGCTATTTATTGTTGTTAACTCACGACATATTTTACTTTTCTTCACCCTCACCTCCCGCCCCACCATTTTACACAGTAAAGTCAGATGATGGAATAAAAAGGAAGTGCAGATGCTGGTTTATACCAAAGGTAGAAACAAAATGCTGGAGTAACTCAGCCGGTCGGGCAGCATCTCTGGAGAAGCCAGGTGATGGGTTGTTTTACAAGCGCACGGCATGTTGTGACACACACCATGATGCTGCAGGCTTCTATTAAAGCCACAAAGTATAACATGGCTTTAAGTAAAAAACAAAACAATAAGCTCAAGTGAAACCTCAGTTTTTCCTTTGCGCAAAAATACCATTTGAAAAATGCAAATATTTAAAGTTGCATGTTATTATCATCCAACAGCAAATGATTAAGCTGTTTTTTTAGCATTGAGATAGAGGAAATATATCCATTAGTTTAATCATTAGTTTTAGTACTTTGCAGATGAAAGTGGCTGGCTTTCGTTACTACTATATGTCTTAAATTAGGATTTTAAATTATTTTGGTCAGGGATATCTTACAAATACTCAGCCCAACAACCCTTCTTTATCTGTGCAGTTTATTTTACTTTGCCCAAGTGTTGATAAAATGGCATTTCGACAGCTTTGCTTAGTTCTAATTTGAGTCTTGTCCTTACCAACAAAAACCCTCTTCTCCTTTGCACGATGCTGGTGGCATTTCATGGAGTTCAAACAATTTCAAACTTGAGGGGAAGTGTCGCATGTTTAAAAAGTCCATTCAATAATGTGATCGGTGAAAGCTTCTAGCATAAAATAGCGTTTACGCTATTGCAAAAAGTCACGTCGCAAGGAATGTTTTGCACATTCTTTTTTTCTTCTGCATTTTGTAAAAAAAGTGTCCAAATGTCAAATCCATTAAGTGTTTTCAGATTGCAAGGTAATTCAACGTCTGTAACATACGTCCAAGCGATTATTCCATTTTGGAGATCTCAAATTTGGTATTCATTATTTCCTGAAACAAGAGAGACAAAAATGTGATTGTGTAATAAATGTAATATTTCAATTAATTCCACCAGAAGTGAAGATTAGAAAAAAACGGTAAAATAAGCGGCACGGTGGCGCAGCGGTAGAGTTGCTGCCTCAGAGCGCCAGAGACCTGGGTTTGATCCTGACCATGGGTGCTTGTCTGTACGTTCTCCTGCGACCTGCGTGGGTTTTCTCCGGGATCTCCAGTTCTCGAGAACACTCCAAGGCCGTACAGGTTTGTAGGTTAATTGGCTTGTCATAATTGTAAATCATCCCAAGGATAGTGTTGGTGTGCCTTGCTCAGTGGGCCATTGGGCCTGTTTCCGCGCTGTATCTCTAAAATGAACTCGAAACTAAATACAGGAAATTTGAAATAAAAACAGAACACTCAGCACGTCAGGAAACACATGTGGCAGAGAAACAGAGTGAATGTTTCAGGGCAAAGACACTTCATTAGGACTGGGAAAGAATGCAGAGTCACCCAGAGTAGGGGTGATCAAGAACAAGGAGACTTAGGTTTAAGGGAAGAGGGGAAAAGATTTACCCGAGAGGCAACTCTTTCCACACAGCGGTGGTTAAATGGAACGAGCTGCCAGAGGAGGCAGGTATTACAACAGCATTTAAAAGACATTGGACAGATACGTGGATAGGAAAGGTTTGGAGGGATATGGGGAAGAATGAAGGCAGGTGGGAGGTTTAGATGAGCAATCTGATCAAATGGGTCAATGAGTTAGAGGATGATTATTTACCTCTGTGGTGTTACTAATAACAGAGCCATGGGCCATGCCCAGCATGTCAGGCAGTACTATTGCAGGGAGAAAATCAGAGCCACCAATTTTAGTCAGAGGGTGGTGAATCTGTGGAATTCATTGCAACAGAAGGCTGTGGAGGCCAAGTCAATGGATATTTTTACAGCAGAGATGGGTCGATTCTTGATTAGTATGGGTGTCAGGGGTTATGGGGAGAAGGCAGGAGAATAGGGTTAGGAGGGAGAGATAGATCGGCCATGATTGAATGGTGGAGTAGACTTGATGAGCCGAATGGCCTAATTGTTTTCCTATCACTTAGGAAAAACTGCCGGGGACAAACACCGAAAAAAAAATGGGGTTGCCGCAGGTAGACAACTTGGTCAACATGGGCAAGTTGGGCTGAAGAGCCTGCTTCCATGCCATATAACTCTCTGACCTAGATTGTTGACTTACAACAGGAACAGCAAGTATTGATGGAAACAGAAAGCGAGTTACTCAGCAATGGAGAATATTGTGCCTGGAAGGCTGTAATATGTCTGGAGAGATTGGGTGCTGCTCATCGTGCTTGCTTTGGGTTCATTGTATCAGTGCAGCAGGCTACAGGTACAGAGATTAGATTGGAAGTGGAATGGGCAATTAAAATGTGAGGCAACCAGAAGCCAGGGTCATTGCCACAGACTGAAAGCAATGTGATCCTTAATCTGTCTTTGGTTTCTCCAGTGTAAAGGTACTTGCATTATACGGAATAGAATATTCTAGAAAAGTGCTTCAAACGGGTGTATGGTTCACCCAAAGGTGAATGGAATTATTTGGGGGTGAATGAAACTAGAGGGGTGAATTTATTCAGATATTTATTTATTTTTTTCTCACAAGGGAGAATAAGACGAAAATCACAAAAAAAATATAAGAATAAGAGGATTGGGACTCTTTTAAAGAGCAACAGGAGATGACTAAAAAGGCAATACGGGGAGAAAAGATGAGGTACGAGGGTAAACTAGCCAATAATATAAAGGAGGATAGTAAAAGCTTTTTTAGGTATGTAAAGAGGGAAAAAATAGTCAAGGCAAATGTGGGTCCCTTGAAGACAGAAGCGGGGGAATTTATTATGGGGAACAAGGAAATGGCAGACGAGTTGAACTGGTACTTTGGATCTGTCTTCACTAAGGAAGATACAAGCAATCTCCCAGATGTTCCAGTGGCCAGAGATCCTAGGGTGACGGAGGAACTGAAGGAAATCCACATTAGGCAGGAAATGGTGTTGGGTAGACTGATGGGACTGAAGGCTGATAAATCCCCAGGGCCTGATGGTCTGCATCCCAGGGTACTTAAGGAGATGGTGCTAGAAATTGTGGACGCATTGGTGATCATTTTCCAATATTCTATAGATTCAGGATCAGTTCCTGTGGATTGGAGGGTAGCTAATGTTGTCCCACTTTTTAAGAAAGGAGGGAGAGAGAAAACAGGAAATTATAGACCAGTTAGTCTGACATCAGTGGTGGGGAAGATGCTGGAGTCAATTATAAAAGACGAAATTGTGGAGCATTTGGATAGCAAACAAGGATGACAAGGTTCCACATAGGAGATTAGTGGGCAAAATTAGAGCACATGGTATTGGAGGTAGGGTACTGACATGGATAGAAAATTGGTTGACAGACAGAAAGCAAAGAGTGGGGATAAATGGGTCCCTTTCAGAATGGCAGGCAGTGACTAGTGGAGTACCGCAAGGCTCGGTGCTGGGACCGCAGCTATTTACAATATACATTAATGACTTGGATGAAGGGATTAAAAGTACCATTAGCAAATTTGCAGATGATACAAAGCTGAGTGGTAGTGTGAACAGTGAGGAAGATGCTATGAGGTTGCAGGGTGACTTGGACAGGGTATGTGAGTGGGCGGATGCATGGCAGATGCAGTTTAATGTGGATAAGTGTGAGGTTATCTACTTTGGTGGTAACAATAGGAAGGCAGAGTATTATCTGATGTCAAGTTAGGAACAGGGGACGTACAACGAGATCTGGGTGTCCTAGTGCATCAGACACTGAAAGGAAGCATGCAGGTACAGCAGGCAGTGAAGAAAGCCAATGGAATGTTGGCCTTCATAAGGGCGGCACGGTAGCGCAGCGGTAGAGTTGCTGCTTTACAGCGAATGCAGCGCCGGAGACTCAGGTTCGATCCTGACAACGGGTGCTGTACTGCAAGGAGTTTGTACGTTCTCCCCGTGACCTGCGTGGGTTTTCTCCGAGATCTTCGGTTTTTTCTCCCACACTCCAAAGACGTACAGGTATGTAGGTTAATTGACTGGGTAAATGTAAAAATTGTCCCTAGTGTGTGTAGGATAGTGTTAATAGTGTTAGTGTGCGGGGATCGCTGGGCGGCGCGGACTTGGTGGGCCGAAAAGGCCTGTTTCCGCGCTGTATCTGAAATATGAAAATAATAAAATAAATATGAAATAACAAGAGGAGTTGAGTATAGAAGCAAAGAGGTCCTTCTGCAGTTGTACAGGGCCCTAGTGAGACCGCACCTGGAGTGCTGTGTGCAGTTTTGGTCTCCAAATTTGAGGAAGGATATTCTTGCTATTGAGGGCGTGCAGCGTAGGTTTACTAGGTTAATTCCCGGAATGGCGGGACTATCATATGTTGAAAGACTGGAGCGACTAGGCTTGTATACACTGGAATTTAGAAGGATGAGAGGAAATCTTATCGAAACGTATAAGACTATTAAGGGGTTGGACACGTTAGAGGCAGGAAACGTGTTCCCAATGTTGGGGGAGTCCAGAACAAGGGGCCACAGTTTAAGAATAAGGGGTAGGCCATTTAGAACTGAGATGAGGAAAAACTTTTTCAGTCAGAGAGTTGCGAATCTGTGGAATTCTCTGCCTCAGAAGGCAGTGGAGGCCAATTCTCTGAATGCATTCAAGAGAGAGCTAGATAGAGCTCTTAAGGAAGTGGAGTCAAGGGGTATGGGGAGAAGGCAGGAACGGGGTACTGATTGAGAATGATCAGCCGTGATCACATTGAATGGCGGTGCTGGCTCGAAGGGCCTCCTCCTGCACCTATTGTCTACAATTTAGTGGAGGGTGAATGAAATTTTGTGGTAAAGACTCAAGGGTGAATGACTCTGAAATAGTTTAAGAGGCACTGTTCTAGAACACCAAATAGGTTGGATTATTCCCTTTACAACTCCCTAGCCTACTCTTCATTGCCTCCCATCTCATGGTACTTTTCTTTGCAACCGAAAAACAACGCCAATCCATTTCCCTCCACAAATGCTGCCTGACCCGTGGAGTTATTCCAGCAAATTGTTTTGCTCACAATTCCGCATGGCATATCTGGCCTCACCCTATAACATATCATGTTGTGTAATGAACCTGATCTGATAAGGGGACTTGTGTAATGAACCTGATCTGATAAGGGGACTTGAGGTAAAAGAGCCATTAGGAGGCAGTGACCACAATATGATAAGTTTTACCGGAAGTGTCAGTATTGCTCTTAAGGATAGTGGAGTCAGGGGGTATGGGGAGAAGGCAGGGACGGGGTACTGATTGAGAATGATCAGCCATGATCACATTGAATGGCGGTGCTGGCTCGAAGGGCCGAATGACCTACTCCTGCACCTATTGTCTATTGTCTTCCCTTCCTTTGCAACTTAAAGCCACGTTTTAAGAAGTCTTTGACATGAGATATTAACTCTGTCTCTCTCTCCACAGCTGAACCGCTGAGTGTTTTCATTTTATTTATCAATTTTACTGATTTGCTGTGGAACTGAACTGCAGTCTGTTCATCTTGCCGAAGAGACTGTATAATCTTTAGTGGAAATTGTGTTGCTCCAATGTTTATCAAGAGGTTAAAAAAAAAGTGAGAAGCTGGGCCAGTCCACGGGATGAATCAACTACCACAAAGTTTCTGTTAATTCTTCCAAGGACAGGCTTCCTAGAAATTAAACTGGTATTTTTGAAAGTATATCAAAAGAAATGCTTTTGAATACTTTGATTCATTTAAAATTTCCTAAGAAATTGGCATTTATAACAGTTTTTTTTGCACAACTGTGTTTTATTTAAATTTATTGAACTTTAAACAAAAATGTTTGTTTATTATATCATCTATTGAGAACCTTGTTGTCATGCTGCAAGTAAAGATTTTAATGTTCTGTTTTGGTACAGGTGGTGATAAAAACACTCTTGACTCTTGGGCAAACGTGGACAATGCAGGATATAGACCCAGACACAAAGCACCTTTCCAAACTTGCTAAGCTCGAGAGCTCAATATGGCATAAAGCTGCTGGACAAAAGCCCCATCTAGAACAGTTAACAGCCTAAAAGGCGAGTTATAAAGTGTAGTAATATTACCTCATCTGAATCCAACAGGGTTGGCAGTGCGCTGGAAAATAATAAACAAAATTAAAAAGTAATGTCACTGTATTATAACACTGTGGCTCAAACAAGGAAAGGCGAGAGCTAGTTGGTTAAATGTTGCATTCGTTCAATTCAAAATTAAATCACATACTACCCACATATTAAAAAAACGCACACTTGGCCATTGTTTGCAACTTGTCAGCTGCTTTATACTGTGTTGTTGTTCGTCCTTCGGGTTGGAAGATGACCATGACTTCACTTTCTAGTTGGAGGATTGGTGACTGTGGGTCCGGAAGTGACTGGCGAGGCCAATCCAGGCCCGGAAGTCGCGCCCACACGTAGGACACAAGTGGATGGGTGCTGCAGTGGAAGTAGCCCGGGCCTTGTGCGCGGTGCGTTTCCTCTGGGCCTCTGCAGTGCATCTGTTCTCTGCTGCACGGGCTCATGTGGTGAGCTTGCTACGCCAGGTTGGACGGTCCAGAGCAAGAGACTCCCAAGTGCTGAGGTTGATGGCCAAGTCTTTGAGGGACACTTTCAGGCAGTCCTTAAACCGTTTCTTCTGTCCTCCTACTGAGCGCTTGCCCTGACACAGTTATACTGTAATCACGAGCTGGTAGTCCTTGACTGCCAAATACCTATCCTTCATTTGAGACTAAGCAGCAAGTGTTGGAAGGCTCTTTAATTGCAGGACGATTCGTAGCAGAATCTAACACCATTCTCTCACCTATAATCTCTTGCTGATCACCACCCAGTGACCCAGACTGCTGTGGGCATCGAGGTTAGCCCTCTTATCTAACTACTCGGCAAAATGAGAACAGGAAACACAATATAACTGGCCAAAAGGTCAATAATTCTACATATCTTTACAGCACTTGGAAGTACTTGTGTCATTACAGTACATTGGGAGGTTGAAGGGGGGGACCTCTTTGAAACTGAAGGAATAGTGAAAGGCTTAGATAGAGTGGATGTGTAGAGGATGTTTCCACTAGTGGGAGAGTCTAGGACTGGAGATTATAGCCTCAGAATTAAAGGACCTTCCTTAAGGAAGGAGATGAGGAGGAATTTCTTTAGTCAGAGGGTGGTGAATCTGTGGAATTATTTGCCACAGAAGGCTGTGGAGGCAATGTCAATGGATATTTTTAAGGGCAGAGATAGATTCTTGATCAGTACGGGTGTCAGGAGTTATGGGGAGAAGGCAGGAGAATGGGTTAGGAGGGAGAGATAGATCAGCCATGATTGAATGGCGGACTTGATAGGCTGAATGGCCTAAACCTGCTCTGATGATATCTTATTTAAACAGGCCTCGGCTGGGAACCACTTCATATCAAGTAGTTGGCATCGGCCTGCTGTACTTGCTGTTTTCATTAGTAGAGGGAGTCCTGAGAGTATCTGTGGTAAGAAACTAGAGATAACTTGAAAAATTTAAGATTCAGGAAGAGGATGGTAATTGTTGATTAGGGTTATTGTTGTTTAACCAGCAGTTTGTTTAATGAAAGCAATCTATTTTGTAATCCGACTCTATCGTAAATTTAAATTCACGTAGCTTATACGCACTGTCTAAGCTGGAAATACAGCAGTAAATAATCTGTAGGGTGTGAGATTCTGCAGAGGCCGTCTATTTCTTCATTTAACATAACCAAGAATTAAAAACAAGGAACTGCAGATGGTAGTTTACAAAAAAGGACACAAAGTGCTGGAGTAACTCAGCGGGTCAGGCATCGGCCCTCCTCACCCCTCACCTCTGTTCACATAATACTGCCATGCTTTATCCTGGCTATCCCCCTCTTCTAGATTTCTCTTATCTCCCCCCCCCAACCCCTACTGTCAGTCAAGAAGTGTCCCAACCCAAAACGCTATCTATCCATATCCTCTAGGAATGCTGCCTGACCTGCTGAGCTACTCCAGCATTTTGTATTTTTGTCTAACAAAACCAAGATCTTTTCACACAAAAGTGTGCAATGAAATACCAAATTTTGAAATTGAATGCGATATTTTAAAGAAACATGCCAGCTCTGATTCTAGATCAGTGTTGAGCAGAGTCAAAGGAGCTCAGTTTAATCTTTGTTTTCTCCTTAATTGTCAACTGGGTATTTTTTTTACTTTGTTGCTCATCGAGTCCAGTCGGCCTTGTGATCTCATTCATCCTCCAGCCCTCAAGTTGATTTACCAGTTCTGTGACTGTGCTGCTATTGAACTGGCCCCGCCGCGGGCTTTCATGAGCGTGCTGAGTAAGCCTTTCACCTGCACAAAGTTAACCTGTACAAAGTGAGGTGTGGAGGCACAACCCTATGATTATGGTATTTTCAATGTACTTGCATGCCACGTTGGTTCCAGAGGCTTTAGGGTTTGTCTACTTAGCACGTGAAGCCTGGGTCCGGCGGATTGCGCGGAGGAAACCACCAGAAGGTTCAACGGGCAGAAAGACAATCCCAGCAAAGCGCCATGGAGCGCAAACAGGGCAGAGTGAGATACGTAGGTCACTTCTGACCATCCACTGCATCCTGACCTGTCCCCAGCGGTCTCGACTACGTCATGCTGCTGGAACCCCATAGGCCGGGACGAGAGAGTGAGGCCGACGATCTGAGCAACTCCCCCTCACTTAAATCCAAATCAAGCGCAAGTCACGACTTCAACCTCGGCCAGCGTACCGCGCGAGGCTGGCGGCGATCCCAATCAGCGGCCGAAATAATAAGACTGAAAGTGAAGTCATGGTCATCTTCCAACCCGAAGGACGAACAACAACGATATCTTCGTACAAAATTTAGCATGGCACAGGTTAGCACAAACTGCCTTAATCCAACCATTTTGTATTTGCATTTATTTTGATATTGCCAGTGTTTATGATAGTTTTTAGACTTAAAGGCTGAATCAAAAGTAGTAAAAATATTCCTTGGCCTAATATTATCCTCCACCCATGTAGTTGTATTTATGGATATGTATTTATGAATAACTAACTAAAATGTGTTATCCAGTTTAAAAAAGGACCCATGTAACACATGTAAAGCCACCATGAAATCCTAAAGGGCTTGATAATGAATTACTTTTTATAATGCCAGCAGTGCAGTGACGTGGGAAAAGCACATTAAGTGCACAATTATGGTTGTATAACAGGCATATATATCATGGCTGTAGCTGCTTTAGCCTGGGGTTTAAACATTACCTAAAAAATCTCTTGCTTTTAGTTCCATTGGATATTTTATTTCTACCAGTCTTCCTTAAAGACAACACCTTTAACAACACAGCGATCACCCAAGTACTGTATTAGCACGGGAAAGACTTGATAGAAACCCGAGGGGCACCTTTTTCCACTGAGGGTGGTGGGTAAATGGAATGAGCTGCCAGTGGAAGTGGTTGAGGCAGATACTACAATGAAACTTGTTTCATTGTCTGAAGAAGGGTCTCGACCCGAAACGTCGCCCATTCCTTCTCTCCTGAGATGCTGCCTGACCTGCTGAGTTACTCCAGCATTCTGTGAATAAATACCTACAATGAAACTTATTTAGGGGCCATTCACATCCATCTAGCAATGAGTTGAAATATATACAGAGTAGCTGGACTACTTCCATTGATCAGTCTGAAGAAGGGTCTCGACCCGAAATGTCACCCATTCCTTCTCTCCTGAGATGCTGCCTGACCTGCTGAGTTACTCCAGTACTTTGTGAATAAATACCTTCGATTTGTACCAGCATCTGCAGTTATTTTCTTATACAATGAAACTTAAGTCATTTGGACAGCTACATGGACAGGAAAGTTTTATGGACCAAACAAAGGCAGTCTAATGGGCATCTTGATCTGCAAGGGCAAGTTGGGCCGAAGGGCCCATTTCCATGCTGTATGTTCCTCTGATTCGGAGTACATCAGCCTTGATGTGCTATTGAGGATACCGGGATTCGATGTTAGATACACAACCAGGCCCAGAGGTGAGAGTGACAAACCTGACACCTGAAAGTCATAAAACCTCATACTTCAATAATATCATTTAAAAAACTTAAATTGGAAAATACAAAACATTATAATGCTCCAAAATGGAAGATGTTGCCATAGTTTTGTTATCGTTGAGAAACTTACACGTCAGTTAGTGACGATGGGATATTCTCTTCAACCCACTTGAGGTCTTCATCCTGTGGAACAGCAAGCATTCACATTAGGGCTCATATATTGATATGTGAGAACAGAGTTAAAAGGGGAAGGGTGTAAAAGTAAAGGTGCCAAGAGTTCAGACATAAAGCTTCCTTGTAGACGTAGGGTCCATTCACATCCATCTAGCAATGAGTTGAAATATATACAGAGAGTTGCTGGACTACTTCCGTCGTTGCCAACACTTTCCACAATCTTTCTCGCCACAATGCTGCACCTCACCCTAACACACACCACCTGCTGCTGGGGTAGAGCAGAGGTAAAGTTAAATGGGGAAATGTTCCACATACACTGCCTCCACTCTGGAACGCAGGCCACTCCAACCTCTGTAACCGAGTTGCAGTATTCAGATGATGGAGACACAAGAGACTGTAGATACTGGAATGATGAGCAAAACACCAAGACAATAGGTGCAGGAGGAGGCCATTCGGCCCTTCGAGCCAGCACCGCCATTCAATGTGATCATGGCTGATCATTCTCAATCAGTACCCCGTTCCTGCCTTCTCCCCATACCCCCTGACTCTGCTATCTTTAAGAGCTCTATCCAGCTCTCTCTTGAAATGCATTCAGAGAATTGGCCTCCACTGCCCTCCGAGGCAGAGAATTCCACAGATTCACAAATCTGACTGAAAAAGTTTTTCCTCATCTCAGTTCTAAACGGCCTACCCCTTATTCTTAAACTGTGGCCCCTTGTTCTGTACTCCCCCAACATTGGGAACATGTTTCCTGCCTCTAACGTGTCCAACCCCTTAATAATCTTATACGTTTCGATAAGATCCCCTCTCATCCTTCTAAATTCCAGTGTATACAAGCCCAGTCGCTCCAGTCTTTCAACATAGGACAGTCCCGCCATTCCGGGAATTAACCTAGTAAACCTACGCTGCACGCCCTCAATAGCAAGAATATCCTTCCTCAAATTTGGAGACCAAAACTGCACACAGTACTCCAGGTGCAGTCTCACTAGGGCCCTGTACAACTGCAGAAGGACCTCTTTGCCCCTATACTCAACTCCTCTTGTTATGAAGGCCAACATTCCATTGGCTTTCTTCACTGCCAAGTGCTGGAGGAACTCAGCCGGTCCGAAGAAAGGTCCCGACAGAGTCTGAAACAAGGACCCAACCAGAAACATCGCCTGTTCATTCCCTCCCCAAATGCTACCAGACTCACTGAGTTCCTCCAGCTCTTTGTGCTTGGTTTACAATTCAGACATGCTTGTGTGAGTACACGTCTGGAGGATGAACTCCAAGTGATCATTGACTTGTTCACTGAAGCAGATGAGAGAATGGGCCTTACACTGAACAACAAAAGGTCCTCTTCCAACCTGCACCATTACTTGCACAACCTCCACAACTCAACTCCCTGCTGCACAATAACTCCAACAATAAAGGTCCATAACGTGGAAAACATCTTATATTTCAGCGCCCTCTCTCAAAGGCAGATAGAGAGAAAGGCCTGGATAGAGTGGATGTGGAGAGGTTATACACAATAAACAATAGGTGCAAGAGGAGGCCATTCGGCCCTTCGAGCCAGCACCACCATTCAATGTGATCATGGCTGATCATTCTCAATCAGTACCCCGTTCCTGCCTTCTCCCCATACCCCCTGACTCCGCTATCCTTAAGAGCTCTATCTAACTCTCTCTTGAATGCATTCAGAGAATTGGCCTCCACTGCCTTCTGAGGCAGAGAATTCCACAGATTATTTCCACTAGTGGAAGAGTCTCGGACCAGAGGCCATGGCCTCAGAATAAAAGGACGTACCTTTAGAAAGATGAGCAGGAATTTCTTTAGTCAGAGGGTGGTGAATCTGTGGAATTCTTTGCAACAGAAGGCTGTGGAGGCCGTCAATGGATATTTAAGGTGGAGATTGATAGATTCTTGATTAATAGGGGTGTCAGGGGTTATGGGGAGAAGGCAGGAGAATGGGGTTGAGAGGGAAAGATAGATGAGCCATGATTGATTGGAGGAGTAGACTTGATGGGCCGAATGGCCTAAGAGCAGAAGATCACCATCACCTGTTGCGCACCTACACAGCCTTTGCAATTTGGGGAGATGACTGAAGATCAAGTGCATACTCAATCCACCCAGCATGCTTTTTTGTATATTTCAGAGTGATAGTATACACCGATGAGCCAAAACATTATGACCACTGACAGGTGAAGTGAATAACATTGATTATCTTGTTACAATGGCACCTGTCAAGGGGTGGGATATATTGTTGTTGTTCGACCGTCGGGTTCGAAGATGACCATGACTTCACTTTCAGTTGGAAGATTGGTGACCGTGGGTCCGGAAGTGACTGGTGAGGCCAATCCGGGCCCGGAAGTCGCGCCCACACATAGGACACAAGTGGATGGGTGCTGCAGTGGAAGTGGAGGTAGCCCGGGCCTTGCGCGCAGTGCATTTCCTCTGGGCCTCTGCAGTGCGTCTGTTCTCTGCTGCACAGGCTCCAGTGGTGAGCTTGCTACGCCAGGTTGGATGGTCCAGAGCAAGAGACTCCCAAGTGCTGAGGTTGATGTCCAAGTCTTTGAGGGACACTTTGAGGCAGTCCTTAAACCGTTTCTTTTGTCCTCCTACTGAGCGCTTGCCCTGACACAGTTCGCCATACAGAGGCTGTTTTGGCAGTCGACTCTCAGGCATTCTGACGGCATGGTCTGCCCATCTGGCTTGGGCTTTCCGTATGAGGGTGTGGACACTGGGGATTCCGGCCCGTTCCATGACCTCTGTGTCGGGAATTATGTCCTGGCAGCAAGGACAGCAAGATATTAGGCAGCAAGTGAACAGTCAGTTCTTGAAGTTGACGCGTTGGATGCAGGAGAAATGGGCAGGAGTAAAGACCTGAGCGACTTTGGCAAGGGCCAAATTGTTATGGCCAGACGACTGGGTCAGAGCATCTCTCAAACGGCAAGGCTTGTGGGGTGCTCCCGGTCAGCAGTGGTGAGTACCTACCGACAGTGGTCCGAGGAGGGACAAACCACAAACCGGCGACAGACAGGGTGTTGGGCGCCCAAGGCTCATCGATGCGCGAGGGCAACAAAGGCTATCCCATCTGGTCCGAACCGACAGAACGTCAACTGTGGCACAAGTCACAGAAAATTTTAATGGTAGTCACGGGATGAATCTGTCACAATACACAGTGCTGCACCCTGCTGCGTAAGGGGCTGCACACGGAGGACCAACAGCATATTAGGCAGGTGGTCATAATGTTTTGGCTGATGGGTGTATGTATAGATCACCTTCAAGCACTGAAAATGTAGCACCAGCATTTGCCTCTGCAAAGTCTTCCAAATCCACTGACAGAATAAGTGAATCCATGTCAGCAACCATTCCCATGCCAACACCCCTGACTTTGAGGCTCTGATTACACTCAGTTGGCTCCAACAGGCAGACCACATTCTTGGCATTCCTGACACCAGACTTCCGAAACCCCCCAAAAGAATCCACACTAAGAGCTGAAGCAACACATAGAGCCAATGTAATGAAAGTCAATGGTTTGCAACCAAAACTCAAAAGCTAAATACAGTACAACTCAAATAATCTGTCATGGTTGAGATTTTGGTAGTGGCAGTCCAACACAGGATTACATTTACTGCTTGATATTCCTATTAATATGTTATATAGTTATATAATATCAAAAGGAATGCTCTTGAATACTTTCATTCATTTTTAATTTCCTAACAAATTGGCAATTGCACAAGTATGATGAGCTTGTACATGTTATAACAAATGTTTTTATTCACCTTTTTTTAGATGATCTACTAGACCAAGTGGACCCGTTGGGCCCAAACCTCTCCTGCATTGGTGCAGCACCCTCTCCTCCCCCCCTCCCCTCTCTCTCCCCTCTCTCCTCCCCCCCCCTCCCCTCTCTCTCCCCTCTCTCCTCCCCCCCCCCCCTCCCCTCTCCCTTCTTCCCCACTCCCCCCTTCCCCTCCTTTTAAACTTAAAAATGTGAATAACTTTAAAAACATAACACCGATTTCAATAAAACTACTTGCATTATCACTAAAGTGACGATGGTGAGTAAGGTGGGCCTAAAATTGCCGCGCTATCGTGTACCGTTTTGGCTGAAGTTCAGTCACAAACAAGATAACAAACGAGTTTTAGTATATAGATTTCACAATGATCCAGGTAAGTTTAAAGGGAGGGTGGTATATCGGACCCTGACCAGTTTATAAAAGAGTGCAGGAAGCCGGGCCCAACAAGTTGACAGGGAATGAGCGAGAAGGAACTGCAGATGTTGGTTTGAACTGTAGACACAAAATGCTGGAGTAACTCAGCGGGACAGGCAACATCTCCGGATAGAAGGAATGGGAGATGTTTCGGGTCGAGACCCTTCTTTAGACTGAAGGGTCTCGACCTGAAATCTCACCCATTCCTTCTATCCGGAGATGCCGCCTGACCTGCTGAGTTACTCCAGCATTTTGTGCTTATCTTCAAGTTGGCAGGGAAGTGTGGGAATATGGAATGGGAGCTTAACAAACATTACCTGATGAGCCAGATGCCAAACCATAGAGGCTTCTGAATAGCGGATTATCAGAGTTGTACTGTAATTGAGGGCGTGCAGCGTAGGTTTACTAGGTTAATTCCCGGAAAGGCGGGACTGTCATATGTTGAAAGGCTGGAGCGACTAGGTTTGTATACACTGGAATTTAGAAGGTTGAGAGGGGATCTTATCGAAACGTATAAGATTATTAAGGGGTTGGACATGTTAGAGGCAGGAAACATGTTCCCAATGTTGGGGGAGTCCAGAACCAGGGGCCACAGTTTAAGAATAAGGGGCAGGCCATTTAGAACAGAGATGAGGAAAAACTTTTTTAGTCAGAGAGTTGTGAATCTGTGGAATTCTCTGCCTCAGAGGGCAGTGGAGGTCAATTCTCTGAATACATTCAAGAGAGAGCTAGATAGAGCTCTTAAGGATAGCGGAGTCAGGGGGTATGGGGAGAAAGCAGGAACGGGGTACTGATTGAGAATGATCAGCCATGATCACATTGAATGGCGGTGCTGGCTCGAAGGGCCGAATGGCCTCCTCCTGCACCTATTGTCTATAGTAATCAGTCTGTATGATAACAGGGAAAACCAAGCCTGCATCTATGAACACTCACCATTCTGTTGAATTTGACTGTGCCGTTAGACTCTGATTTTATTGTTCTTATCTTCATTCCCTCTGCAGAAAGTATATTATTATCAGTGGCCACAGAGAATTTAAGGTACATAGCTTAGAGAATAAAACTACATGCACATCGCATAAATGCATCACCTAATACTTTTTTTTTTTTAAAGCTACCTTATTTTGAATAACTGTTTATATGAAAATAATTTCACTATGTATTTGCACTTTGCACATGTGACAATAAAAGCTCTCCAGTGATAAAGCAATCATTCCAAGCACATATTCGAACAATATTGTTAGTTTTTTAATGTATCTATTAATAATTTTATTTAGTGCAGTAATTGTTTGCACCATCGTTAAGTCGAAGCATCGTTAGTCGGGGAGCATCTGTACCCTGAGCCGAGTAAACATAGAAACATAGAAAATAGGTGCAGGAGTAGGCCATTCGGCCCTTCGAGCCTGCACCGCCATTCAATATGATCATGGCTGATCATCCAACTCAGTATCCTGTACCTGCCTTCTCTCCATACCCCCTGATCCCTTTAGCCACAAGGGCCACATCTAACACCCTCTTAAATATAGCCAATGAACTGGCCTCAACTACCCTCTGTGGCAGAGAATGCCACAAGAACTATCCAAACTCACCGAAAGCTTCACTGATCAACTGTTCCTCTTCCTCTCCCTCATCAATGTCATCGACCAACGGAGAGTAAGCATATCTGAAAAATAGAGGAGAGTGACTGCTCAGTGTTGCACAGAATAACTAACTAGAAACTTCGAGGCAACACTCGTGGAAAAAACAAATATTCATATAAAAATGGATAAGCCCGAAGGCAGGGAATGGAACCATCGGCCCATACCAGCTCATTAAAGAGCTGCTCAATATTTCCCCCCATGCTGTTTCTCAAAGTTCTGTAAATTATTCCTTTTGATCTACTCAATTACCTTGTAAATGTTCTTACTACGTTTGGTTACGTGCAGTGTTTCATGGAACCATCAGGCGAATAAATTCACATCTCCTGATTATTTTGTTGAACATCTTAAAAATCTGTCCTCTCTGGTTACCAACCTTCTTGCTGGCAGAAACTGTTTCTTATTTATTCTACCAAAAGCCTAAGATTATGAACACCTACATCACATGACTTCTAAAACCTGCAGGAAGGAATTGTCAATGCTGCTTTAGGTCAAAGATAGACACAAAACGATGGAGTAACTCAGCGGGCCAGGCAGCTTCTCTGGAGAGAAGGAATGGGTGACGTTTCGGGACGAGACCTTTCTTCAGACTTCTAAAACCTTTCACTAAGACTTCACTAGTTTCACAGTAAGAATGAAATCTTTATTGCCATTGCGCCCTCTGGAAATACACTGGTTAGAATCATAGAAGTGTCACAGCCCTCTTTTATCACGAGAACTTAAAAATGATATGATATAAAAAGCACAAAAGGCCATTCAACCCACCGAGTCCATGCTGGCTTCGAGCAGAGCAATCCTGTCTGAACCATCCTCCTGGTCTTTTCCCCAGGTATGCAAATTATTCTCCCTTGTGTACATCCAATTATCTTTCAAAAGCCCAAAGATTTGACTGCGTTTCCACCATTTCAACAAGCTTGGTTTGTCCCAGAGCATAAGGAACTTCTGCATGGAAAGGTTTATCTCACATTTAGATTTAGAGATACAGCGCAGAAACAGGCCCTTCAGCCCACCGGGCCCGCGCCGCCCAGCGATCCCCGCACATCAACACTATCCTACACACCCTAGGGACAATTTTTACATTAGCCCAGCCAATTAACCTACATACCTGTACGTCTTTGGAGTGTGGGAGGAAACAGAAGATCTCGGAGAAAACCCATGCAGGTCACGGGGAGAACGTACAAACTCCGTACAGACGGCGCCCGTGGTCAGGATCGAACCTGAGTCTCCGGCGCTGCATTCACTGTAAGGCAGCAACTCTACCGCTGCACCACCGTGCCGCGACCGAAAAGCAGCCACAACAACAGAATGACCCTTTTGCTTTAAAAAAAATAAGGGTTTATAAAGCCACGACTACTGTTTACCTCACATTCTTCTGTATCTTTTTACCCAAACGTTCTGTGCCCAATTGGTCCTTGAACTATCAAGGGAAGCTGTTCCTATTAGTAGATAGTTCAAGGACCAAGGGACACAGAACATTTGGGCAAAAAGACACAGAAGAATGTGAGGTAAACAGTAGTCATGGCTTTATAAACCCCCCCTTTTTTAAAAAAAAGCAAAAGGGACATTCTGTTGTTGTGGCTGCTTTTATTCCTAACCGGGACTATGAAAAATATAAAGTAGCTGGCCATTCATCACTTTGACATCCATGTTGCTTGTTGTGTACAACGTAGTTCCCCCATATTTGCCAAATGTTTTTTCATATTTTGAGACTTAGTCATGAAATGATGGAGTAACTACAGGTTTTATAAGTCACTAGACCAAGTGGACCCATTGGGCCCAAACCTCTCCTGCATTGGTGCAGCACCCTGTCCTCCCCCCCCACTCTCTCCTCAACCCCCCGCTCCCCTCCCCTTCCCTTCTCCCCACTCCCCCCTTCCCTCCCTTCCTTTTAAACTTAAAAATGGGAATAACTTAAAAAATATAACACCGATTTCAATAAAACTACTGCGGCACGGTAGCGCAGCGGTAGAGTTGCTGCTTTACAGCGAATGCAGCGCCGGAGACTCAGGTTCGATCCTGACTACGGGTGCTGCACTGTAAGGAGTTTGTACGTTCTCCCCGTGACCTGCGTGGGTTTTCGCCGAGATCTTCGGTTTCCTCCCACACTCCAAAGACGTACAGGTATGTAGGTTAATTGGCTGGGTAAATGTAAAAATTGTCCCTAGTGGGTGTAGGATAGTGTTAGTGTGCGGGGATCGCTGGGCGGCACGGACTTGGTGGGCCGAAAAGGCCTGTTTCCGGCTGTATATATATGATATGATATGATATGATGATTATCACTAAAGTGACGATGGTCCACCATAGCGGCACGGTGGCGCAGCGGTAGAGTTGCTGCCTCACAGCGAATGCAGCGCCGGAGACTCAGGTTCGATCATGACTACGGGCGACGTCTGTACGGAGTTTGTACGTTCTCCCCGTGACCTGCGTGGGTTTGCTCCGAGATCTTTGGTTTCCTCCCACACTCCAAAGACGTACAGGTTTGTAGGTTAACTGGCTGGGCAAATCTAAAAATTGTCCCTGGTGGGTGTAGGATAGTGTTGATGTGCGGGGATCGCTGGGCGGCGCGGACCCGGTGGGCCGAAGGGCCTGTTTCTGCGCTGTATCTCTAAATCTAAATCTATAATCTGAATAAGGTGGGCCTGAAATTGTCGCGCTATCTTGTACCGTTTTGGCTGAAGTTCAGTCACAAACAAGATAACAAACGAGAGTTTTAGTATATAGATTTAATGTAGGTGTCCATAATCGCAGGCTTTTGATAGAATAAATAAGAAGAAACAGTTTCCGCCAGAAAAGGCAAAATTTTTGTACGGCACATTAAATCGTATGGGATGTGTATTTTCCCCTTATGGTACGAAACCTTTGTCCAAGGAGAATAATCTGCATTCCCCCGGGAGCTAAAATTCCTCATCTGTGGAACCATTCTTATAAATCTTTTCTGCGTCTTCTTTTTAGGACAACCACATTTCCTCACCATATTTCCTCAGTGTACCAGAAATAGATGCAACGTTAGGCATCAACAGTGAAAGCAGTGACATTTTCACTGAGTTCCTTAGAGTACCAGTTCAAGTAACGATGAATTATTCCAACATGTGCACTTGAGCTGTGACTCCAATTGACTCATTGTCCCCTTATTGGTGGGGTTGCCGACTTCCTCACTCCCAAATAAGGGACAAAGGGCGACGTCACCGCCCCGCGCCCCACGTGACCTCACCCAGTCACGTGCTCCCGCTCCACCAATGGCGGTTGGAGGGACACTCCGCCAACGTAGAGGAGGGATGGAGAGAGAGAGAAAGCAAGGGTTACTTGATGTTAGAGAAGTCAATATTCATACCGCTGCCCAAGCTATCTTTAGTGGGCTGCACAGTGGCGCAGCGGTAGAGTTGCTGCCTCACAGTGAATGCAGCGCCGGAGACTCAGGTTCGATCCTGACTACGGGCGCCGTCTGTACGGAGTTTGTACGTTCTCCCCGTGGGTTTTCTCCGAGATCTTCGGTTTCCTCCCACACACCAAAGACGTACAGGTATGTAGGTTAATTGACTGGGTAAATGTTAAAAAAAAATGTCCCTAGTGTGTGAAGGATAGTGTTAATGTGTGGGGATCGCTGGGTGGCGCGGACTCGGTGGGCTGAAGGGCCTGTTTCCGCGTTGTATCTCAATCTAAATTTCGAGCGCGTTACATGGAACTTGGGTGGACTGGTGAACCAATGGAAACAAACCTGGGGAAATAAGTTTGAAGGCACACAAAGCTTTTATACAGCACATTAAATTGAACGGGAATGTGCATTTTGCCCCTTACAGTAATGTCAGTACTATAGATGAACAATAACACAAAACGTACCTCTGGTTATTTGCAGACGGTCTCCACAAGAACATTATGACAAGCAGCAAAAGTGAGAAAAGAAACCGCCAAAATGCGTCCTCTATCCACAGCTCCCGCCAGTCCTGGTGCATTAAGATACAAAAAAAAGAATGTATTTACATAGAACATTGCAAGTCTCAAAACATGAAAAAACATTTGGCAAATACGGGGAGCTGCATTTTTTAGATTTAGATTTAGAGATACAGCGCGGAAACAGGCCCATCGGCTCACCGTGTCCGCGCCGCCCAGCGATCCCTGCACACTAACACTATCCTACACACACTAGGGACAATTGTTTTTACATTTTACCCAGCCAATTAACCTACATACCTGTACGTCTTTGGAGTGTGGGAGGAAACCGAAGAGCTCAGAGAAAACCCATGCAGGTCACGGGGTGAACGTACAAACTCCGTACAGACGGCGCCCGTAGTCAGGATCGAACCCGAGTCTCCGGCGCTGTATTCGCTGTAAGGCAGCAACTCTACCGCTGCGCCACCGTGCCGCCCCATTGTACACAACAAGAATGTCACAGTGATGAATGACCAGCTACTTTATATTTTTCATAGTCCCGGTTAGGAAGAAAAGCAGCCACAACAACAGAATGTCACTCTTCCAGCAGCACTGTTTCAGTTTGGTTTACAGATACAGCATGGAAATAGGCCCTTCGGTCCACACCATTGATTATCTGCTCACATCAGTTCTATGTTATCCCATTTTCTCATCCTCTGCTGACACATCAGGGACAATTTTGTAGAGGGCCAATTAACCTGAAAACCCGCACGTCTGTGTGATGCGTGGGGAAACCAGAGTAACCGGGGACAACCCACTTGGTCAAAGAACTCCACACGGTGTAAACTCCACACAAATGACAGGAAAATAAATGCAAATGCCGGTACAAATCGAAGGTATCACAAAATGCTGGAGTAACTCAGCAGGTCAGGCAGCATCTCAGGAGAGAAGGAATGGGTGACATTTCTGGTCGAGACCCTTCTTCAGTCTGAATGGCTGTACTGTTCTACCTTCTACAATACATCTACCACAGGGGACTGGCAGATGAGTACATTTTTTTCAAACTTGAAGGACTGAGCAGAATTAAGGCCACTTGATTGGAATGGGTGGAGAGTAGGGCAAGCGTGCAAGATAAACGGAAGTATCACACAACCAGTCAAGATTAAACGAATCGCCCTGAAACAGATTCTTTTCTGAAGCTGGGTGGGACTGCCTGCATTCCTGACGCTGTTTGGACGTGTCACGAGAGCAAACTTAACTTAGGGGAGAAAAATAAGCTTTCAAATGGTTTGGCTAGCCTTCGTCCAGACAGATGATCAGAAGTGCCAGGGAAAGGGAGGCTGAGCTGCAACCATTGCAGGGTTTACTCACCGACTGGCAGGTTGCAAGTCTGAACGTCATGGTCACCCAGATGACAAAGATCACTGAAACTGTGGAAGGAACACAAACACTTGGTCAAGAAACTCTTCAATCTGCAATAAGGGGGTCAGGGGGTATGGAGAGAAGGCAGGTACGGGATACTGAGTTGGATGATCAGCCATGATCATATTGAATGGCGGTGCGTACAGGCTCGAAGGGCCGAATGGCCTACTCCTGCACCTATTTTCTATGTTTCTATAAAGCAGGACCAAAAGAAGTGACTTTGAAACAAAGTTCGATTGACGTAAAATAACCGTACTTCCCTGGAGACATTAAAGAATTTTAAAAACAAATTGTATATGTTCAGTCTCTTCAACTACCCTATTACGATCTTCACCTTTCACATTTCTACCTTGGTCACACACCATCCTTATTCAAGTGGAAATGAAGGCTACCTATAACCAGCCTGTTATCTCATTGACTAGGGGGAACATAAAACATGAGACTTCATATTTAACTCCCATCTCTTCTTCCAACAGAAATTTACCAAGATGGATGCCCCAAAAGAATGGATTGACTGGGCTTGTATTCACTGGGATTTAGAAGGATGAGAGTGGATCTTATAGAAACATATACAAATTAAGGGATTGGAGAAGGTAAAGGCAGGAAACATGTTCCCGATGTTGGGGGAGTCCAGAACCAGGGGCCACAGTTGAAGAATAAGGGGTAGAACTGAGATGAAGAAAAATATTTTCACCCAAAGAGTTGTGAATTTGTGGAATTCTCTGCCTCAGAAGGCAGTGGAGGCCAATTCACTGGATATATTCAAAAGAGTCAGATAGAGCTCAAGGGATATGGGGAGAAGGCAGGAACGGGGTATTGATTGTGGATGGTCAGCCATGATCACATTGAATGGCGGTGCTGGCTCGAAGGGCCGAATGGCGCACTCCTGCACCTATTTTCTACGCTTCTAAAAAGGTTAGAAGTGCATTTTTAATCTCAGACCTACGCAGGGATAATTGGTTGGATCAGCATCCAGATTTTGATGTGCCACTGCTGATCCAAATACTTAGCACGAAGTGACCCGGTGATAGATCTGTGACTAATCTAAATATAATCCAGAATGGATCTTTGAATCTGGACAGTTATTGCATGAAGATGCAACACAGCTATGTTTAATGCTGAGAACATAACTGCTCCTCTATTCCCAGCTGGGATGGATCACAAAATAGAATTGATGGATAAAGCTCCCTCCTCTGCACAAGAGAAAGAACAAATACATTTCACGGCATCTTTCCCCATTCATCAGATCGAAGGAGTGCACTTCTCCTTGTGACTGCATGGGGTTTCTCCGGTTTTCACCCACCTGCCAAAGGCATGTAGATCTGGGGGTTAGTTGGCTTCTGTAAATTGCCCAGAGTGTGTCGATCACAATAGTGGGATAACATAGAACTCGTGAGCATGGGTGAGCGATAGTTGGCGTGGAGTTGTGGGCCGAAGGGCCCATTTCCACGTCATATCTCTAAACCCATGTTCATCAATGTGTGGCTAATTTCAAGCAACCCTTTTGCAGTCTTTGGAACTACAACATTCTTGTCTGGCATCAGTTCTGTGGTCGTAGTTGATTTCAGACCATCTTGAAAATGCTGGTTGTAATCTTAATTCTAAAGCATAATTCGTTTTTGGAAAGGGGTAATAAAGTAATTATTTCAGTTGGTAGCAAACTGATGGCTCAGTTGACACCTGGCATGGAACAAGAAAGAAGACAGGCTCATCAGCCCGGGGTTTGGGGGAAGTAAAATGAGGCATGGCTTATACTCCTGAGTTAAATCTAGCAGTTCCCATTGTGGACACTGAGCATTGAACATCAAACCACAATTAAAACATTTAAATCCAAGTGATTTTATGAAATAAAAGGATTAAAATCGAAAGTGTACAGGAATGCCCAAAGAAAACCTATGCGGTTACAGGGTGAACATACCAACTCCACACAGACAACACCCAAGGTCAGGGTCCAACCCAGGTCTCTGGCGTTGTGAGGCTGCAACTCGACCATTGTGCCACTGTGCCATTCTGCTTTCTTCCCACCAAACAACTCCCAATTAAATTAAAGCACAACATTACAGGACTCACCAAAAACAGCAAATATTAACGTGTTGGTAAAGTGCCGGTACAGCGATAGTTTCACCAGAGTTCTTCGGAGTTTCAGCTGCTTCATGGTCTGGGAGAGACTTACGAAGATGTACATGGAGTCAAGGAAACCATTTGTTTCAAAAAGCAATTGAGATTTGTTTGGCTAGAAAATCCCTCATCCACATTACAGGTGCAGATTAATCACCACAATATAAGCAACTCTTAACTGAAGTTTTGGTAACAATCCATAACTGAACATAGCACGTATAGCAGGGGAAAAAAAAGTTAATTGGGGTACAGAGAGAATTGGAAAATTCAGAATGGAAAATTGAATCAGTTAAGCGTTTATAAGCGCACACCTCCAGATTCAGGTACAGTTTCTTCCCAGCTGTTGTCAGGCAACCGAACCATCCTACCTACAGCTAGAGAGCAGTCCTGCAGTAGACAAGTCTACTTCATTGAAGACCCTCGGACTATATTTGATCAGACTTCACTGGACTTTATCTTGCACTAAACGTTATTCACGTTATTCCCTTTATCATGTATCTGTACACTGTGGATGGTTTGATTGTAATCCTGTATTGTGTTTCCGTTGACTGGTTAGCACGCAACAAAAGCTTTTCAATGTACCCCAGTACACGTGACAATACACTAAACTCAAACTGTTTCCTGCTTAAACAAGGAAAGACTTGCTTGCAAATCAGTTTTATGTGTCGAGGTGCTTGATGAGACCAACATAGTCCCCCTAAAACTCCGCAACGGGTAATGTTTGACTGGATGTGCAAGTGGGTAGTTTGGGAGATAGTACAATCCCTCCCCATTTTACATCTTGCTTCTCTTCCAATGAAGGGTCTCCAGATTGCTCTCTCCCTCTCCATTTTGGTGGGTGCGGGGCAGACATTCGTGTCAATCAGTTGGTGACGGTGTTACATCTTTTCCAAGGAGGTGTTGAAAGCATTGTTGATATTTCTCCTCTACCCTCCTGGTATGTCACAGCGCTTAATACAAAAAAAAAAGCGATCTTTCCATGCACACTGAAATGCAAACAAGCCAAGCGGCAGTAGGATATCCACCAGGAGAGTGAAGAGTCAAGTATAGCAAGTGGAATGGCAGCCAGGAGGACTACATCATCCTGATTCTAAGAAACAGAAAGGCAGAGAATACACAAGAGTAGAGCGGGGGAATAGCATCACATACAATACACAAGCATACAGCGAGCGGGAGCTTCATCTCTATCGATTAGCTATCAAGATATAAGAAAATAACTGCAGATGCTGGTACAAATCAAAGGTATTTATTCACAAAATGCTGGAGTAACTCAGCAGGCCAGGCAGCATCTCAGGAGAGAAGGAATGGGTGACGTTTCGGGTCGAGACCCTTAAAGGGTCTCGACCCGAAACATCACCCATTCCTTCTCTCCTGAGATGCTGCCTGGCCTGCTGAGTTACCCATTCCTTCTCTCCTGAGATGCTGCCTGACCTGCTGAGTTACTCCAGCATTTTGTGAATAGCTATCAAGATATAATTATTGTATCCAAGCAGTCAGTGTTTTCACTTGATGAATGATCATCCATCTGAAAATTACCATCTGTTATCAGGCGTTCTATTGGTTATCCGTCTAGCTTATCAGTCCTTCTATAAGTCAGGTATTGTCTGACCCATCTCTACTCCTTTACCGACATTAAACTTTGTCAATGGAACTAATGTGCTGTTACAATGCTAAGAGCTATTTTCTACATTATTTTACCTTCCCTTTTGCTCTACCTATTGCAGTAGAGTTTAACTTAATTGTATTGATTGATGAATAGTATGATCTGATGATTGGATAGGATGCAAAACAAAGCTTTTTACTGTACCTTGGTACATGTGACAATTATAAACGTAAACGTCAATGTTAACTCCGTTTTGCTCTCTCTGCAGATGCTGCCTGACCGGCTGAGTGTCTCCAGCATTTGTTTTTTTTTACATTTCAGATTAACATCATTTGCAGACTTTCCCCTATTCCTTGTCCAATACCCAGTATTTAGATTAAACTTTCATCCATAGACAGAAGGGAAAAACTGACACGTCATGATTCGAATTCTAGTTAATACTTGGCACGTTTTTCTTTTCTGTTTCACACAAATTTACGTGACAACTTCAAACGGAATCATTAATTGTAGCTCATTTTTAAAAGGCAGAATTGAGGAGGAGAATCTAACTTTCCCCCATTTAAATGCTGGAGTAACTATTTAGTTTCTTGGGCTTAAGTTTGACAAAGCATCGCGAACCATACAAGCTACATCATGAGTAGAACAAGCATTAACACAAAGCTTCTGAAAGTTGTGTAGAAAATAACTCATGGGGGGTGGGGGGTGGGAAGTGAAAAAAAAAGGATATCCACCAAACAATACAGGAGTCTATTAGTGCAAGAGAAATCTCACAGATGGTCATGGCTGCCGTGGAACGCTCCTGGAGAGGGACATCAGAGTTAGTTTGCAACGAGTAGAGTAACCCAAGGGATGCTTTATACACCCTAAAAAGTTTTTACCTGCTGCCCAAAAGGAATGGCATTACGCCATCGTAAGTCATGTCGACTGAAGATGGCCACAAAAAAGCTGGAGTAACTCGGCGGGACAGGCAGCATCTCTGGAGAGAAGGAATGGGTGATGTTTCGGGTCGAGGCCCTTCTTCAGGCTGGTCGACTGTCATGGCCCTCAATCATGAGTTGGTCTTGGGATCTTTTCTGTTGCCTTGGCTCCAGGTTTTAGGTTAGTTTAGAGATACAGCGCGTAAACAGGCCCTTCGGCCCACCGAGTCTGCTCCGACCAGCGATCCCCGCACACTTATACTATCCTACACATACTAGGGACAATTTACAATTATACCAAGCCAAAAGTACCTGCAAATCTGTACCTCTTTGGAGTGTGGGGGGAAACCAGAGATCCCAGAGAAACCCCACAAGACAAACCTCTGGATTCTTTCTCCATGGAGTGAAAGCAGAACAACAGAGATGGGGAACCTGTCTGTTGCACTGGGATTGGCAAGTCGGTATAAATGACCCAGCATTCCTCTGGGCAGATCAAATGAGAATGTATATCCACTTTCACTGCAGGCAGCTTATAATCACACTACAACCTGGGGGCACATTGCTCAGCCACCACAAAATAGTCGATTTTCGGCGATCATCTCTTATATTTTTGCTTCCCTGAATTTGCAATTTTGCATTAAAAAGTGTTCAACTGAACCGACTAACAACTTAGTTAAATTAGAGAGACATTATAGAGTCATGCGTTCATTTATGGATTGATGGAGAGAGTTGCCAGCATTTATTATGCATCCTTTATTGTCGAGGAGGCGGCAATGAATGACTTTCCTGAACCACAGCAATGAAGATGTACCAAGGGGTGTTACAAGACTTTGATCCCGAGATGATGGGAGGGGTAAATCATGTACAAGTCAGGACTGCGTGAGATTTTGGAGTAACTTTAGTGGCGTTTCCGTGCATCTGGATCTCGTTCATCTTAATGCCATGTGCTTGCGAGTTATCGAAGAAGACTTGGCATGCTTCTGCAATGAGGCCATGCAGGACACTCAAGCCTGTGAAGGGGTCCCATATATCCTGTCAACCCTCCAGTACTTCACTGAAAGCCCCACAAAATTAACCGGCGAATTATTATTATTATACCAATAAATGTCGAACGGGACAAAGCATCAAAACCAATCTCAAATCTGTTCTTGTTCCACATTTCAGTCATGAATCAGAAATTCCCCTGCGCGAGTCACATATTCGCTCATGAGGTTGCAGTACAGAACCAGGGCTGTAAAAGTAACACATTGACCCAACACAGCTGTCATCCAATTTCACTTCACTAGCCTAGATACTACAACGTCTCAGGAAAGCCACCAGCATCTACAAGGACTCCACACACCCATGCCACCGTCTGTTTGAACCACTTCCATCTGGCAGACGTTACAAGGCCTTCTACGCCCGCACCGCCAGACTAAGAAACAGCTTTATTCCTAGAGCTATAGCTGCTCTGAATCGGATCTGCTGAAAGCCCCCATGATCCGTCTCTGCCCCCATGGTTATCTGGCACAATTGACCCTGCATGAACCTATTTGCACTTTACCTTGTTTCTTTTTCTTCTCTCCCTTCTTTTTGTTGTTTTTTGTTTTTGCTGTGTTTTATTTATTTTATAGCATCGCTATGGAAGTGGCATTCTTAATCTCATTGTACTTGAACAATGACAATAGAGATATATTGATTGATTTTGATTGATATCTCAGTACACTGTACAGTACTGCATTTTACTCAATGTATCAAGGAAATGTTTTATTTCTTTTTTGAAAATACCATAATCATAGGGTTGTGCCTCCACGCCTCACTTTGTACAGGTTAACTTTGTGCAGGTGAAAGGGTTACTCAACACGCTCATGAAAGCCAGCGGCGGGGCCAGTTCAATAGCAGCACAGTCACAGAACTGGTAAATCAACTTGAGAGCTGGAGGATGAATGAGATCACAAGGCCGACTGGACTCGATGAGCATCAAAGCAAAAAAAAAACCCCAAGTTGACAATTAAGGAGAAAACAAAGATTCAACTGAGCTCCTTTGACTTTGCTCAACACTGATCTAGAATCAAAGCTGGCATGTTTCTTTAAAATGTCGCATTCAATTTCAAAATTTGGTATTTCATTGCACACGTTTGTGTGAAAAGATCTTGGTTTTGTTAAGACAAAAATACAAACTGTTGGAGTAGCTCAGCAGGTCAGGCAGCATTCGCCGTTGTGTTTGGCTGCCTGCCACTGTATGTTTCTTTTTTTTTTCCTAGTCAGATGTGCAGCACTTTGGTCAACGTGGGTTGTTTTTAAATGTGCTATACAAATAAATTGACTTGACTTGACTTGACTAGAGAATATGGATAGATAGCGTTTTGGGTTGGGACACTTCTTCACTGACAGTAGGGGTTGGGGGGGGAGATGAGAGAAATCTAGAAGAGGGGGGATGGCCAGGATAAAGCATGGCAGTATTATGTGAACAGAGGTGAGGGGAGAGGAGGGCCGATGCCTGACCCGCTGAGTTACTCCAGCACTTTGTGTCCTTTTTTGTAAACTACCATCTGCAGTTCCTTGTTTCTAATTCTTGGTTATGTTAAATGAAGAAATAGACAGTCTCTGCAGAATCTCACACCCTACAGATTATTTACTGCTGTATTTCCAGCTTGGACAGTGCGTATACGCTACGTCAATTTAAATTTACGATAGTTAGAGTCGGATTACAAAATAGATTACTTTCGTTAAACAAACTGCTGGTTAAACAACAATAACCCTAACCAACAAACACTACCATACATCCTGTAATTACCATCCTCTTCATGAATCGTAGAAATTTCAAGTTATCTCTAGTTTCTTACCACAGATACTCTCAGGACTCCCTCTACTGATGAAAACAGCAAGTACAGCAGACCGATGCCAACTACTTGGTATGAAGTGGTTCCCAGCCGAGGCCTGTTTAAATGACAAATAATATTTAATTACACAGAATGTCTAACATCCACTTCCACAAATTACCTTGTGCTGATGAGAAGCCTAACACAGGACACCATTCCGTCAGAGGGGAGCATAGTGTCGCTAGGACGTGCAGATGCTGGTTTAAGGCACAAAAAGCTGCAATAGAAACATAGAAAATAGGTGCAGGAGTAGGCCATTCGGCCCTTCGAGCCTGCACCGCCATTCAATATGATCATGGCTGATCATCCAACTCAGTATCCCGTACCTGCCTTCTCTCCATACCCCCTGATCCCTTTAGCCACAAGGGCCACATCTAACTCCCTCTTAAATATAGCCAATGAACTGGCCTCAACTACCTTCTGTGGCAGAGAATTCCACAGATTCACCACTCTGTGTGAAAAAAAAAATAATCATCTCGGTCCTAAAAGACTTCCCCCTTATCCTTAAACTGTGACCGTTGTTCAGGACTTCCCCAACATCGGGAACAATCTTCCTGCATCTAGCCTGTCCAACCCCTTAAGAATTTTGTACGTTTCTATAAGATCCCCCCTCAATCTTCTAAATTCCAGCGAGTACAAGCCGAGTCTATCCAGTCTTTCTTCATATGAAAGTCCTGCCATCCCAGGAATCAATCTGGTGAACCTTCTCTGTACTCCCTCTATGGCAAGAATGTCTTTCCTCAGATTAGGAGACCAAAACTGCACCAATAACTCAGTAGGTCAGGCAGCATCGCTGGAGAAAAGGAAGAGGTGACGTTTGGGGTCTTCGGAAGAAGGGTCTCAACCTGAAACATCAGCTATTCCTTCAGAAGAAGGGTCTCGACCCGAAATGTCACCTACTCCTTTTCTCCATAGATGTTGTCTGACCTACTGAGTTACTCCAGCATTTTGTGTCCACCGTCTGTTTAAACCAGCATCTGTAGTTCCTTCTGACATAGGACACAGGAGTGACCTCTTTTCTCTTTATCCATTTTACCTGCGTGCACATCAGCATGCTGTTGGAAGGAAAATGAACTCGTGTTTGACAATCTCTCAGGTAGCTTTAGAGCCCAAGAACATTTGAAATACAGTCAAAGTTGTAAGGTAAAAAAATATGCTAGTAAACTTGTCCACAATGACCAGTAATGAGGAAAAGGATAATGTCCAGGAAATGTGTTTCTCACCGATGTGGATTGATAAGAAACATTGACCAGTAGATATTCTACTTTAACCCGACTAGTCAGACGGACATTTGGTTTAATGTCCCACTTAAAGTTTAGAAGAATGAGGGGGAACCTCATTGAAACATACAGAATAGTGAAAGGCCTGGAAAGAGTGGATGCGGAGAGGATGTTTCCACGAGTGGGAGAGTCTAGGATTAGAGGTCACAAACCTCGGAACTAAAGGACGTTCCTTTAGGAAGGAGATGAAGAGAAATTTCTTCAGTCAGAGGGCGGTGAATCTGTGGAATTCTTTGCCACAGAAGGCTGTGGAGGCCAAGTCAGTGGATATTTTTAAGGCAGAGACAGATTCTTGATTAGCACAGGTTCAGAGGTTTTGGGGAGAAGGTAGGAAAATGGGGTTAGGAGGGGGAGATAGATCAGCCATGATTGAATGATGGAGTAGATTTGATGGGCCGAATGGCCTAATTCTACTCCTATCACCTATGACCTTTTGACCTAAAGGGCATCGTTAGTACAACAGTGGCCCACTAGACTAGATGTTCTTAGTCTCAGGACTTTTACCTGCAACCTTGTGACTCAGAGGCAACAATGTGGGATCACGGGCCGATTCTGGCCTCACTCTGTGCAATTATCCAGTGTTATTCACAGCTGCTTAGACTGGGAAACACACCTCATTTCCCACACTGCCAATCCCAGCTACTAAGCACTAAAGCCAATTTTAACACTCAAGGGTAATGTTACTGAGGTTTTATAAAATTATCAGGAGCGCAGATAAGGTGGTTGGGTCAGGCTTTTGCCTCCAAGGTCGGTGAGATAAAAAAATTAGAGGGCATGGATTTAAGATGAGAGGGGAAAGATTTAGAGGATCAGAGGTTCCGATTTTTCACATGAAGGATGATGCTTATATGGAACGAGATGCCAGAAGAAGTGGGAGAGGTGGGAACATTTAAGACATTTGGACAGGTACATGAATAGGAAAGGCTGAGGGGGAAGTGGGCCAAATGAATGCAAATGGGATTAGCCCAGGTAGGCACATTGGTCGGTATTGGTAGTTGGGGAAGGCCCCGTTTCTGTGCAGTGTAACTAATAACACCCCTTGCTCTACCAACACGTCAATCTGACAAAGATGGAGATTGAGAGTCTTATTTCATAATATTATATCTTTTCTTTATGACTTAACTGGTGGTCATTTGGCCCACTGAGTCTATGCTGGCTCTAAGAGCAATCCTCTCAGAGCAACCTATTCTCTTTCACGTGCCCATCAACAACATGGCCCCACTATTATGCACCTAACCAGCAGCAATTTACAGTAACCACTTACACTCACAGGCAACACTTCTTAGGGATGCGAGAGGAAACTGGACCACCGGAGCAAACTGAAGCACTCATAGGGAGAATGTACAATGCGCACACTGCAAGGACCAGCATGCATTCATGAGGTCATCATGCATAGGAGTAGAAATAGGCCATTCGGCCCATCAAGTCTACCGCCATTTAATCATGGCTGATCTACCACTCCCTGCTAAACCCATTCTCCTGCCTTCTCCCATAACCTCTGACACCTGAACTAATCAAGAATCTATCCATCTCTGCCTTACAATTATAAAGGGACTGGACAAGCTAGATGCAGGAAAAATGTTCCCAATGTTCGGCGAGTCCAGCACCAGGGGCCACACGGTCTTAGAATAAAGGGGAGGCCATTTAAAACTGAGGTGAGAAGGAAGTTTTTCACCCAGAGAGTTGTGAATTTGTGGAATTCTCTGCCACAGAGGGCAGTGGAGGCCAAATCACTGGATGAATTTAAGACAGAGTTAGATAGAGCTCTAGGGGCTAGCAGAATCAAGGGATATGGGGAGAAGTTGGGCACAGGTTACTGATTGTGGACGATCAGCCATGATCACAATGAATGGCGGTGCTGGCTCGAAGGGCCTATTTTCTATGTTAAAAATATCCACTGACTTGGCCTCCACAGCCTTCTGTGGCAAAGAATTCCACAGCTTAAGCTTTAAGACATGGGGCGGCACAGCGGTAGAGTTGCTGCCTTACAGCGAATACAGCGCCGGAGACTCAGGTTCGATCCTGACTACGGGCGTAGTCTGTACGGAGTTTGTACGTTCTCCCCATGACCTGCGTGGGTTTTCTCCGAGATCTTCGGTTTCCTCCCACACTCCAAAGACGTACAGGTATGTAGGTTAATTGGCTGGGTAAAATGTAAAAAATTGTCCCTAGTGTGTGTGGGATAGTGTTAATGTGCGGGGATCGCTGGGCGGCGCGGACTCGATGGGCCGAAGGGCCTGTTTCCGCGCTGTATCTCTAAATCTAAAAATAAATCTAAAAAATCTAAGACATCAATAACACCTGCGGCATCATTTAACTATCCCAGAGGCACCCCGAAGCTTTAATGTGCACCGCAAACTCAAGAAACTCAGGAAAACACCTTACTTGACTATTCCGTAACCGAGTGCAGCGATAATGACCAGGATCCGAGCAAGGGTACGCTTCACGGCTGACAGCAGCTCTGCAAAGACCACTGCACCATGAACTGCAAATGAAAAGCAGGGTGTAACTCACAATATTTAAGAACACAATATTGACTAAACTACCCTCTTGCACCAATCCACCATGCTACCTCATGTTATTCCACAGATTTTTTTTTTAAATCCAGCATTAAAAAAATACAGATGGTGTAAAATCAAAGACATTTTTAAAGTTAATTTTAACCTCGTGCATCTGGGCCATTATGGATTTGTGATGGTGGCTGGGCCAATAAGGATAAACAAGTTCCTGGAGCATTTATTCAACCCCTAGTCCACTTTGGTGGTAAGAATAGGAAGGCAGAGTATTATCTGAATGGTGTCAAGTTAGGAAGAGATCTGGGTGTCCTAGTGCATCAGTCACTGAAAGGAAGCATGCAGGTACAGCAGGCAGTGAAGAAAGCCAATGGAATGTTGGCCTTCATAACAAGAGGAGTTGAGTATAGGAGCAAAGAGGTCCTTCTGCAGTTGTACAGGGCCCTAGTGAGACCGCACCTGGAGTACTGTGTGCAGTTTTGGTCTCCAAATTTGAGGAATTATATTCTTGCTATTGAGGGCGTGCAGTGTAGGTTTACTAGGTTAATTCCCGGAATGGCGGGACTGTCATATGTTGAAGACTGGAGCAACTAGGCTTGTATACACTGGAATTTAGAAGGATGAGAGGAGATCTTATCGAAACGTATAAGATTATTAAGGGGTTGGACACGTTAAGAGGCAGGAAACATGTTCCCAATGTTGGGGGAGTCCAGAACAAGGGGCCACAGTTTAAGAATAAGGGGTAGGCCATTTAGAACAGAGATGAGGAAAAACATTTTCAGTCAGAGAGTTGTGAATCTGTGGATTTCTCTGCCTCAGAAGGCAGTGGAGGCCAATTCTCTGAATGCATTCAAGAGAGAGCTAGATAGAGCTCTTAAAGATAGCGGAGTCAGGGGGTATGGGGAGAAGGCAGGAACGGGGTACTGATTGAGAATGATCAGCCATGATCACATTGAATGGCGGTGCTGGCTCGAAGGGCCTTCTCCTGCACCTATTGTCTATTGTCTAATTGTCAGACTTGTCCATCGAACCACAACTCAAACCCTGCAGTTTTCAGGAACCAAGCAAAGCACCCAAGAATGGGCGGCCATCTGGTTTTATCTTTCCTTGGTCACTGAGGTCCAAAGCCAACTCCATTTTTGTCAAGATAGGACACATAGGGATGACAGTTATCACCTGATACACACAACATTGTAGTCAAGACAATGAGTGGGAGCCCTGGTTGCTTAACTTTCACCCACTCCACTTCTGAACCCAACCAAAAGTAACACTGCAGATTTGCTCGGATAAAAATCTACCTGATACACCCAGCCGTGAGATACTCTGGAATTCTGCATAGAAGACTGCTTTTTCCAGCATCCCAAGCAAGATGACCCCTCCAATCCAGAACTGTATCCTCAGCAAATCCTTCCAGTAGCAGGCTAAAAGGAGGAGCCAAACCAGACTGTAGAGCACGTAGATGATACACATCACCATGTAAAACTGCAGGAAGAAAAACAACAGGTCAGGCTGTATGATCCAACCTTTGTAACATACTAAGCACTTAGGACAATTAACACCATGTACACAACATAAGCTGTACAGAAACAAAATGGAGTAGGAAATATCTCATGATTGTGTTTTAACGTCTGTTGTATTCAGCTCCGAATTCCTTATTGAATTTATCGGTGGCCATCTTGTAATTCCTTCAGGTCACTGCCTATTTCTGCCTCCATTTGCATCTGTGTGCACAGGAAACCTGGCTGCCCTGATGATAGATTATCGGTTTGGTTGGATTTTTGCAAGCAAATTTTTTAATTACTGTTCGGCTTTTAATTACTGTTCGGCTGTGATTTTTCCATCAATTCAATTTTGAGTCCACTGAAATAACCAGATGGAATTATCCTTTAAAACAATTAAATTGTTGGTAAACTGCTGCCCATGAGGCTTGTACAAAACTTACGATCATTAGTGGCCATTGCGAGGCAGAAATGTATCCATACGGTCCTACCATTTCCACTTCTACTGCAAAGAGACAAATGATAGCAATCAATACGGAGGCCAGGGTATGAAATAGGCTTTTACAAACATGCATATATTGAGGCCACAGACTCATTTACACATTGAACACTCCCTTTATTCTTTGCTCTGGAAAGTTTTATGCAAACATTATTGACCTAGGCAGCACATTACCCATCATAAAGAATCTATATCAACAGGGGGGATCTGTAGCAAAATTTTGTTATAACATCTGAACAAAGGTTTTACCACAGTAACGGTGTGAATAATGACACCAGCCAGTGAGAAAATAAAATGCTGTCACACAGTCTTACGTAAAGACTATCTTCCACCTAACCAAAACGTGCGACTCAAAAGGCAAGCCTTTGCTGAGTTGGTATCATGTGCACTGTCTACACCACATCCTGGTTGGAGTGATGATACAAATATAATTTCATGTAGAAACAAGGAAACGACAATGCTAGGTTACAAAAAAAAAAAGACAAAGTGCTAGAGCAACTCAGCAGGTTAGGCAGCATCTCTGGAGATGGATAGATGATGATTCGGGTTGGGATCCTTTCAGGTAACTTAAACCGCCCCTCCCTCTCCACCCCCCGGCTTTTTTCTCCCTACCCCCTTCTCTCTCCTGTGGCCTGCCTGGACTTGCACCCATTTCTTCCCCTCCCCCCCATCTCTTTCCACCCAAATTCCTTTCTTCAGCTTCACAACTCGCAACTCGTCAATCCTTTTGCCTCCCACTTTGTCTTTTCGGCTCTGCAATCATCTTCCTATCAAAACCGTACCTCACCGATGTCCACCTATCACCTGCCAAGCTTTGTTGTGTTCCTTCTCTCTTCCAGCTTCTACCCCCCCCCCCCCACACAATCAGTCTGATGAAGGGCCCCGACCCAAGACATCACTTACTCGATCTCCAGAGAAGCTGCATGACCCACCGAATCACTCCAGCACCGAGACACTCCAGCATGCTCCAATTGTTGCAAGCTTCCCAGATTTAGAGAATGATCAGCCATGATCACATTGAATGGCGGTGCTGGCTCGAATGGCCTCCTCCTGCACCTATTGTCTATTGTCTATTTAATCCCAGGGGTCATCCTCAAGCAAAATAACGCTTTATAACTTCCACTTTATCACAAAGCCATGTGTAAATTAAAATAGCCAAAAAACAAAATGCTACTGAAAGCCTGCCATCACCTTAATAATACCTCACATCTCGCCTCATCTACCCATTCCTCTATTCCAAACTGTAATGAGCCTTGAAAAAAATTTCTGCCAATTTTTGCAGTTCATTGATTATGCCCCATTCTGCTTTCCCAGTTTTTAGCTTCACAAAAGATAAAAATTGGGGTCCCAGGCACAATTGTTGTTCCTGGTTACAAGAGACAGTGGTTGCGGACTATAAAGGTAAAATGATTTCTTCAATCAAGCCCGTTCCTCTGTAGCCTGCTTCTGCCTTGTTTGAAATAACAAATGTAGTGCATTTCTTTACTGTTGTACTGAGAACCTACAATTTAGATGCCAATTTCTGTTTGCAGGGGAGTCACCAAATGGCTGTTTGACTTCAACGATGAAAAGGTATGGAGCATCCTCCCAGGTCTTTGCCACAGAGTCCCGGAAAACCTGCCAACAGAAAGGAATTTAAGACAAAATCAATTCACTGTCAGCAGACTTTTCAACAATTTAGAATTCATCATTAGTTTAGTTTAGTGATACATTGCGCAAACAGGCCTTTCGGCCTGCCAAGTCAGCACGAACCAGCAATCCCCGCACATTAACACTATCCCCCACACACTAGGGACAATTTTACATTTATACCAAGCCAATTAACTTACAAACCTGTACGTCTTTGGAGTGTGGGAGGAAACCGAAGATCTCGGAGAAAACCCACGCAGGTCACGGGGAGAACGTACAAACCCCACACAGGCAACATCAGCCGCGAATGAACCCGGGTCTCTGGTGCTGCAAGGCAGCAACTCTACCACTGCACCACCCTAATATATTTATAGGATGGAATCCACCTTGTAAGGCAAGTTAACCTGAGTTACAGTTGCTATAAGCTAAAATATGTGTTACCGAATAATGATACTAGACAATAAAATGGCCCTGGGTGCTAAGGACAGGACAGGGGGATGCGCTGTGGCTGGGGAAAAAGATTTTCATCGTTCAATCTGAGTAACTGGTAACAACACAATCATTCCCTCCACATTAGTGTAACCCTATAACGGGGGAAGCAGTATCCTATCATCTGAATGTTTTAAATATAGTAATACATGATGCAATAATGGCTTGGAGGGTGGGGGGTGAAATATACTTGCATAATCATCATGGTTGGTGAAAGGGCAGGCAATACAAAATGGGCTTACAGAGGTTAATAATCAGTCCTTTGTCCTTAGCTATTAACAATTTATATTCATGAACAGTATGAAAGCATTGTAAAAGAAGTTTATTGAAATACATAGCCGGGAGGGAAGTGTAAGAAAATAACTGCAGATGCTGGTACAAATCGAAGGTATTTTCACAAAATGCTGGAGTAACTCAGCAGGTCAGGCAGCATCTTAGGAGAGAAGGAATGGGTGACGTTTCGGGTCGAGACCCTTCTTCAGACTGAAGAAGGGTCTCGACCCGAAACGTCACCCATTCCTTCTCTCCAGAGATGCTGCCTGACCCGCTGAATTACTCCAGTATTTTGTGAAAATACCTCCAATTTTTTTTCTATGTTTCTACCAAAGACTTAAAGCCATATGCTCTTCAATGGCTGATGGAGAAAATGGATGAACAAGGAGAAAAAAGTACCGGATGTTTGATTACTCTGCTGGTCTTATTGATCTTTCGATCCTCATTCACTGATGGTCTGTTAGCTTTCTGGAAAAAAAACAAGGATTATTGTTTGTCGGTATTGGCCAATGTTTCTTGACAGCTTGAAGAAGCCGCTTTACTGTACCTCAAAGACTTCTCATCTAAACCACCCTTAGAGGAATTGGCCCAGCAAGTCTTGTGTTGCATTTACCGAGGACCTACTGAGTACTATAACGAAAACAAACACAAAAAAAATCCAAACAGCCAATGATGCAAGGAATCGCGGATGCTTGTTTACAAAGAAATACACAAAGTGCTGGTGTAACTCAGCGGGCCAGGCAGCATTTCTGGAGAACATGTATTGATGACGTTTCTTCTTCGGAAACATTACCTACCCATGTCCTCCAGAGACATTGCCTGACCTGCTGATATATTTCAGCAGTATGTGGCTTTCAATCAAAAAAGCGAGTTATTTTCTTCGACTACGAAACAAATGTCCAATCTGGCCCACAGGCAAATTCAATCCTTTACTGCACGGTTTATTTTTAATATCTTCTACAGAGGCCAAACAAGTTCAGGGCTATAAATAAAGCCTTACCAAGTGTCACATATTTCAAAAACAAATTTAAATGAAATACTTCTCGCATTTTAGCTGTAGCAACTTGATTCAGTGACTGCCCCTGTATCGAGTGATCCAAGTGATAGTCAATGGGTAATAGGACATCAAAAGGTGATCAATCCAAAGGAGTAAATAACTTGCACTGTGGAACAAGTAGGCTACAAAAGGTTAGATTTTAAAATCCTGAGGAAAATGGGAAGGAGGAATGTTTGATGTAGCCCCAGTTGATCTCAGGTTTTCAGAACTGAATGAATGAATGAACGAATGTTACTTTATAAGAAAATAACTGCAGATGCTGGTACAAATCAAAGGTATTTATTCACAAAATGCTGGAGTAACTCAGCAGGTCAGGCAGCATCTCGGGAGAGAAGGAATGGGTGACGTTTCGGGTCGAGACCCTTCTTCAGACTGATGTCAGGGGGGGCGGGACAAAGGAAGGATGTAGGTGGAGACAGGAAGATAGAGGGAGAACTGGGAAGGGGAGGGGGGGAAAGAGAGGGACAGAGGAACTATCTAAAGTTAGAGAAGTCGATGTTCATACCATTGGGCTGCAAGCTGCCCAGGCGAAATATGAGGTGCTGTTCCTCCAATTTCCAGTGGGCCTCACTATGGCATGTAGGTTAATTGGCTGGGTAAATGTAAAAATTGTCCCTAGTGGGTGTAGGATAGTGTTAATGTACGAGTATCACAGGGCGGCACGGACTTGGAAGGGCCGAAAAGGCCTGTTTCCGGCTGTATATATATGATATGATATGATATGGCACTGGAGGAGGCCCATGACTGAAAGGTCAGACTGGGAGTGGGAGTTGAAGTGCTCAGCCACCGGGAGATCAGTTTGGCCAACTTTATTATCACTTGACAAGTCACAGTACAGGTACTCCCCAGGTTACGATGGTTCGATTTTGCGATGGTGCAAACGGCAACGACCCGTAGCGAGCCACCGCTCGCTTCCGGACACGTGATCGAACGTTTTCAATGCATTTCGACTTACAATACTTTCGGTTTCCGATGGGATTCTCGGAACGGATCCCCATCGGAAGCTGAGGAGCACCTGTACGATTCTTTCTTTTGCATACTCAAGGTGTGTAAAGAGTCACCACATGTAGGGTGCCGACAAAGTTACAAAGTATTCCATTTAGGTTCAACTTCATTGGAAGTTTCAATTCCAACTAATCGACGTAGATGGGAACCGATATTCTTGCTATTGAGGGCGTGCAGCGTAGGTTTACTAGGTTAATTCCCGGAAAGGCGGGACTGTCATATGTTGAAAGACTGGAGCGACTAGGCTTGTATACACTGGAATTTAGTAGGATGAGAGGAGATCTTATCGAAACGTATAAGATTATTAAAGGGTTGGACACGTTAGAGGCAGGAAACATGTTCCCAATGTTGGGGGAGACCAGAACAAGGGGCCACAGTTTAGGAATAAGGGGTTGGCCATTTAGAACTGAGATGAGGAAAAACTTTTTCAGTCAGAGAGTTGTGAATCTGTGGAATTCTCTGCCTCAGAAGGCAGTGGAGGCCAATTCTCTGAATGCATTCAAGAGAGAGCTAGATAGAGCTCTTAAGGATAGTGGAGTCAGGGGGTATGGGGAGAAGGCAGGAACGGGGTACTGATTGAGAATGATCAGCCATGATCACATTGAATGGCGGTGCTGGCTCGAAGGACCGAACGGCCTCCTCCTGCACCTATTGTCTATTGTAAAAAGATAATTTCACACAGTGTGAAGGATAAAACATAAATATAATGAAGTCAATAACCTGGAGGAAGATAAATAAGAAAATAAGGAACAAAGATTGGGGAAGATGTTGGAACTTCCTCCGATACATTCTGTCAACACATCTGCACCAATTGGTGGACATTTGTTCCTACAGCTTAGCTTCCAATACTAAATTAAACATATTTAATGAATTTTTGAATAGGTAATCAAGATTAAAAATCATTTTCATAAAGACTCATTAAAAAAGATCTTGCTGAAGAGATATCCTAAATATCCGTGACAGCATCTTTAGACAGTACTCACACCCGTGGACTGATGGTATCAGAAAACATATTCCAGAAGAGATCTCAGCTCAATATTTGCTCTGGCCCATGATTATACTTTAGATTTTAGATTTAGAAATACAGCGCGGAACCAGGCCCTTCGGCCCACCGAGTCCGCGCCGCCCAGCGATCCACGCACATTAACACTATCCTGCACACACTAGGGACAATTTTTACATTTTACCCAGCCAATTAACCTGCATACCTGTACGTCTTTGGAGTGTGGGAGGAAACCGAAGATCTCGGAGAAAACCCACGCAGGTCACGGGGAGAACGTACAAACTCCGTACAGACGGCGCCCGCAGTCAGGATCGAACCCGAGTCTCCGGCGCTGCATTCGCTGTAAGGCAGCAACTCTACCGCTGCGCCACCGTGCCACCCATACTGCATAATAATGCGAAATAAATACCTGATATTGTCTTATACATCATGCACACAAGTCATACCTTCCTGCTGACTGCCTCTCTTTTAGACATTGGTTTGGGATTGGGCTCGGGTGCAGGTTGAATGTCCTGCAAAGAATCATTTAAAACAACATTCACTGGAAGAATTGCCGCATGCAAAAAGTCACATGGCACAAATGACAACTTGACCAGCCAGTTAAAGCAGTGAGCAGACGAGCTATTTAAACCGCGGTTCAGCTTCCAATTTATACTGATGTCAACTGGCACAGTAAGAAGGGTAAAGGAAATAGATTTGTCACCTTTGTATTTATGCTTTTACTTATACAGCTTAAGAATTTACATTGTAGTGGCATAGACATTGATCATGGAGCCTAAAATGGAACTAGTCCCAAAATCCTTGGGACATCCAGCTCAGCATTTCACTGGATTTTGTAGGTGATTCATAAAAAGATGCTTTTATTCCATTGAACAACAGACATTTTCAGAACTACAGGGATGAGCATAACAGATTTCGCAAAAGAAGGTGACAACATTATTAGAACTTAGCAGAGGTTAAAACACTAGCATAACAACATCAGTTGGAGAACTCAGCAGAGGATAATCAACTTATTTAAAAAACCTTTGATTACCGGAGTCTCTTTTTTCAATGGCTCTGGTTGGTCAAAGTGTTTTACTTGTAGCTGCAAAAGAATTCAAACAGATATATTCAGAATTGTATAAAACATGCTTGCATATATAGCACATTTAGTACAAAATTTGCGTAACCACAGATACCATAGAATGCATAAAATAAGAATGCAGCTCAGTTTCTTTAAACTGTGGCATCTGTCATTAAAGTACAGTGTTCCCTTCAATTTGAGCACATTTTTACGATGACTGACTACTCCTAATTCCATGACTTTGGCTAATATTGACATGGCTACACTCCATTGAGAATGGGTCTAAGTTTATTATTGTCACGTGTACTGAGGTACAGTGAAAAGCTTTGTTTTGCACTCTATCCAAGCAAGTCAGGTACACCGTACATAAATACAATCATGTCAATCTCAAGTGCAATAGGTAGATTAAAGGGGAAGAGAGAGAGTGCAGAGGGAAAGAAGCTGTTACTGAATCTGGTGGCGCGGACTTTCAAGCTTCTGTACGATCTGCCCAGAGTGAGCAATAACTCACAAACCGAAACGTCACCACATTCTCCAGAGATGCTGCCTGACTTTAGATTTCGATTTTTAGATTTAGATACAGCGCAGAAACAGGCCCTCGGCCCACCGGGTCCGCGCAGCCCAGCGATCCCCGCACATTAACACTATCCTACACCCACTAGGGACAATTTTTAATTTTTTTTTACATTTGCCCAGCCAATTAACCTACAAACCCGTATGTCTTTGGAGTGTGGGAGGAAACCGAAGATCTCGGAGAAAACCCACGCAAGTCACGGGGAGAACGTACAAACTCCGTAGACAGCACCCGTAGTCAGGATCGAACCCGAGTCTCCGGCGCTGCATTCGCTGTAAGGCAGCAACTCTACCGCTGCGCCACCATGCTGAGTTACTTTAGCAATTTGTGACAAAATACCAACCATTAAATACCAGGTTTAACATCTTCTGTGAGGTGCTGCACCGTTGTATTACACCAGAGTGCCAGCATATTCGGCATGGTGCTTGAACCAAGCCAAGGTGATACATTGGAAGATATTACATTAGAAAAGTGAATTTACAAAGGGCATTCTGTCATTTTACCATGAGGTTAGAGGTATGTTGAAGATAGAATGCTTATTCTCCATGAAATAGCTGCTAGAGAGCGGTCCTGACATCCCATCCACCTCATTGGAGACCAATGATCTATGCTTAATTGGACTTCATTGTATTCCAACTGAATACTGTAATCTTGCACTGAATATTGTACCCATTCACTGTGGACGGCTTGATTGTATTCACGTATAGTCTTTTCTCTGACTGGATATCGAGCAATCAAAAGGAATTTCACTGTACCTCACATGACAATGATAAAATAAAACAGACTAAATACGGTGTGGTAAAGTTCGGGCGAAGGGTTGGGGTGATGTTATTGAACTGAAGAGGGCATAAAATATTAACATGCCAGTGATGATGTTACCCACCTGTCCGATAGTTTTGTTCTTTCGGCACATAAAGGAGCTGTATTGATGAAGTATGTAATTACCACTTCCACCATTTTCCTGCTCAATCACAGAGCCAAAGTATTTTGTTGCCATTTCATCCTATGGAGCGAGAAAGAAAAAAATTTGAGTTATTACCGAGAACAAGCAAAGAATGCGACTAACCTAAAAAATACTATGAAATATTCGTATACAGTAGATTGCATTTTGTCCGCTGAAACATGGCTTGTTCATACTGAGATAGATCATAGAACGACACAGCTCAGGAACAGTTCCAGCAGCCCACAATGTCCATGCTGAACAATGACGCCAAGTTAAAGTAAGCTCATCGGCCTACACATGATCCATATCCTTTCTTTTTCGCTACTTACCGAAAAGCCACTTAAATACCACTTGGATATTTGTCTCCACCATCGCCCCTGGCAGCACATCCCAGGCACCTACCATCCACCCCTTCACATGATGAGGATGATGATGAATAAGTTTATTGGCCAAGTATGTACACATACAAGGAATGTGCCTTGGTGCTCCACTCGCAAGTAACAACACGAACATACCTCTTTAAACGTTGCCACTATCGCCTTAAAGTCACGCCCCTCGGTCCTAGACATTTCCACCCCGAGAAAGAAAGGCTCCAACTACCAACCCCATCAATGGCTCTCATAATCTTATATACTATCAGGTGTCCCCTCAACCTCCGACAATCCAGAGAAAACACTGCAAGTTTGTCCAATGTCTAGTTGTAGGTAACACTCTCTAATCCAGGCAGCTTTCTGGTAAACCTCTTCTGTGCCTTCACCAAAACCTCAACATTCTTCCCAAAAGAAGATGCAGCATGAAATGGACTGCTTCTCACAGGCCTGTGACAACTTTGGTCTCTCCATTAGCACCAAAAAGTCTGAAGTTATGTACCAGCCCGCATCTGGATAGCCCTACCAGGAACCACACATCACGGTGAAGGGGCAGAATCTACAGACAGTCGACAGCTTTACCTATCTGGGCAGTACACTCTCGCGAGTGGTGAACATTGACGCTGAGGTCAACAACAGGATTGCCAAGGCCAGCGCTGCCTTTGGGCGACTCTGTGAGAATGTTTGGGAGCGGAGAGGACTCAGCCTTACCACCAAGCTGAAGGTCTACCGTGCAGTGGTACTCACCACTCTTCTCTATGCCAGTGAGACCTGGACTGTCTACAGCAGACATGCCGAACAGCTCAACCACTTTCACTTGAGCTGCCTACGCAGACTCCTTCACATCAGGTGGCAGGACAAAATTCCCGACACAGAGGTCTTGGAACGGGCCGGAATCCCCAGCGTCCACACCCTCCTACGGAAAGCCCAAGCCAGATGGGCAGGCCATGTCGTCAGTATGCCCGAGAGTTGACGGCAAGCGCTCAGTAGGAGGACAGAAGAAACGGTTTAAGGACTGCCTCAAAGACTTGGACATCAACCTCAGCACTTGGGAGTCTCTTGCTCTGGACCGTCCAACCTGGCGTAGCAAGCTCACCACAGGAGCCCGTGCAGCAGAGAACAGACGCACTGCAGAGGCCCAGAGGAAACGCACCGCGCGCAAGGCCCGGGCTACCTCCACTGCAGCACCCATCCACTTGTGTCCTACGTGTGGGCATGCCTTCCGGGCCTGGATTGGCCTCACCAGTCACTTCTGGACCCACAGACACCAATCCTCCAACTGAAAGTGAAGTCATGGTCATCTTCGAACCCGAAGGACGAACAACAACAACACAATGCGACAAACAGAACTGCACACTTTACTCCAAATGCAACCTAACCAAAGTCCTAAAAACCAGTAACATCCAGTGTGATTAATGTAGACAAGCATACCGTAAGCCTTCTTTACCTCTCTACCTACTTATGTTGCCACTGTCAGCGAGCTGTGGACTTGAACCCTAAGATCCGTCTGCACATCAATGCTCCTTTCCCAGCCACCCCTGGGAAGTTGTTTATTTACAATGGAATGCTGGGAAAACTATCGTCCATCTATTCCCTAAGACAGGAGGTTTATGACATTCTGCAATATGGACTTTTAACCACAAAGTGGCACTCCACACGTTTAGAGATTATCACCAGCTGTTTTAGGACCAAGAACAACCACTTTATTCTCAGCAACCGAAATGTTAACATTTTAAAACTTCAAAACATGAGCTGCAAAGTGACATTCATAAATCCTTCTCCCACTGGTCACAGAAAGCACTTTGACACATGGCTTATTTGACCCATTATATGTACAATGATGTTCACAGCAGGCAGTGTTTACAAAAAAATGCTTTAGTTTTTTCATTGCCTTGAGGCTGCTGAGTAGACTAGTTTTTCTGTAGTTACAGCTTCTTTTCAACAGTAAAATCTTAGGCAGTGACTGTTCCAGAAATTGTGTAATGAGTATTTACATAACGGTTGTGGGCAAACCACATTGATGCAATAGCCAAGGAGGCACACTGACACCTCTACTTCTTTTGGAGACTGAGGAAATTTGGCATCTCTCCAGTGACTCTTACAAACTTCTACAGATGCACCATAGAAAACATGCTGTTGTTTTGCATCGCAGCTTGATTAGGGAACAGTTCGGCCCAAGACCGCAAGAAATTGAAGAGAGTTGTAGATGTCTCCCGGGTTCATCACACAGACTAGACACTGAATCATTGACGCCATCTATACTTCACACAGCCTCGAAATAGCAGCCAACATTTGGGCAGATGGTACAGAAGATTAAAAACGCACACCACCACACTCAGGAACAGCTTCTTCCCCTCTGCAATCAGGCTTTTGAATAGTCCTTCCATGAGCTAGGGTACTGTCCGATGCACATGCACCTACTGGGCTTTGCCTATGGAACTGATGTTCTATAATGCTGAGAACTACATTCTGCATTCTCTACCTTCCCCTTTGCTCTATCTATTGTACTCAAGTTTGACTTGATTGTCTTTGTCTCTGATCAGATAGCATGCAAAACAATGTTTTTCACTGTACCGCCACACCTATAACAATAAATGTAATAAACCTAAACTAAAATTGCACAAAGCAAAGATGCAATAAAATGAAATAAGGTGGAAAGGAAGCAACAGTATTGGCTTGGTTCCAATCACAACTCTTTCAACAACAAATTTATAAAATAAGCAGTGGGAATTGGTTCTGGACTGGCCAGTGGCTCAAATACCAAGGGAACTTGCACACTGCACTCAAAGAAGAGGACCTCATTTTAACATTCATATGAAAAGAAGCCTCTTTGGAGTAATTGTAAGAAGGGCCAAGGAGGCACTCATTCAAACCCATAGCCAGAAAATTTAAAAAAATTAACTCAGGGAGTTGAGCGTAGAAAAGTGAAGCTGTTTTAGAAAAATATCAGGGAGTTGAACGTAGAAAGGTGAAGTTGTTAGTCTTGGAAGAGGAGGCAGATAAGATCTGATCTGTAATTACCCAACAATAATGACATACAATAAATAACAAGGTTCTCCACATCTCTGAGACCATAAATGTCGGAGATGTATAGCAGGCCACAAACTGCTAACATGTTAGATGCAAACTGCAATCTGATGATTTGAAATGCTAACCATTTCACATCAATATTTTCACTAGCAATGTTTTTTTAAAATTTCGGTCAAATATCACTTACATTCATTGTAAAGAATTCGTCATAACAATGGGAACTCCTCAAATACCATGCAACGCTCAGATTAACTGGAGAGTCGCAGTTCACGTTTGTCCCTGAAAAGCAAGAGAATGGCAACTGTTAACTTCTAGGTGGCTATCACAGTGAAATGTGGAATCCAGAGCTGTGCAATCCACTAGTCTCCTGATCTGGCTGTTAATGGCACGGAAACCGGGCAGCATTTAAAGAACAGGAGCCAGTGCAATGGGCGTTTCCGTAACGGCACATTCAAAGACGACATTTAATACCCCATCAGCACCGCTCTAACTCGGAAAAGCAACCAATGTAACCAAAGGCTTATCCCACCCGCCATTGTCACAGTATAGAAGCTTGAAAGTGTGCACCACCAAACTCAGGGACAGCTTCTTCCCCTCTTCTGAACAGACCTTGCGTACGTTAGGGTACTGTCCGATTCACCTCTACCCCATTGAGGACAATGGGGTATTGCTTGACTCTGTAGTCTAGTGTGGTGTTACACCAGGGATTAAAGAAATAAACTCAAATCTATTCCACCCTCATTACACAATGTAGAGTTAAAGCCCGGCTACTCACATTTGAGTTTAATGTAAGAATTGTTAAACAAAGTCTTTCGTAGTGGAAACCGTGTCTGTGGTTGGCTCTGCAAAGAGATGAAAACAAGAGAAAGTTATACCCTAACACTAATTTTGCCCTTTGATTTCCTCTTCGAGCTATACAGCATGGAAACAGGCCCTGCGGCCCAACTCATCTGTGCCAACCAAATTGTTTAACTGACCAGTTCCACTTACCTGGGGTATATCCCTCCAAATCTTTCCAAGCCATGTACCTGTTGAATGTCTCAATATCCTAAACTGGTCATGAGCTTAATTTTGAGTTAGAATGCTATCAGTAATCTATCAGTGAATGTTCTTTAGATGAGTCCTGGTGTTGTATCAACCAGATCTTCAAACATCAAAGAGGAGGGATGGAGGCCGGGGTGAAAAGAATGTCCATTCTGACCCACTGTAAAAAATAGCATATTCAGGACCTAATGATTATGTCAGACAAAGATTTGAGTTGAAACTGTGCTAAGCTTTGCCCTTTGTAAAGAGTGGTGATTGCAGTGCCTTCATCCTTCAGGTGACAGGAGCACTCGTGGAACCGTAGATCTGTTAGCTTTGGTGACTCAGTAATTTATGCTATTAATGGTTAATTCATCGATTGATTGTTCTGGTATCCCGCGAGTAACAAATTTGGAGGAATGGTTAGAATTATAGTCATTGAAGTTGAGAAGAATGAGATGTTCCTGAAACGCAAGATTCTTAGTTGCAGAGGTATTTCACCATGGGAGAGCCCAGGATCAGAGGGCATGTTCTCAGCAAAAGGTATGGCCATTTATTATTAGGATGAGGAGAAATTTCTCTTGTGAGCCTTTGGGACTCAATGTTAAGAGTGTTGCAATCTGATTTCTTGTGCATACTTAAGATCAATAGAATTATAAATAGTAAGGGAATCAAGGGTTATGGTGCAAGGGCAGGAAAGTGGACTAGGGATTGTTTGTTCAGCTATGATCCCAATGAATGGCATTTTCCATATTTCCTTACATCACAGAACGATGTGAAGCAGCCTTTGAATCTAAGGCAACAATACAGCAATCCCATTTCCCCACTAATTTTTATTGCAACCTATTCTCCCCACATTCCCATCAACTTCACTCTCCGACATGGAGGGCAATTTATCTACAACCCTCAGATCGTTGGAATGTGGGTTAGATTCAAGTTCAGGTTGCTGGGGTTTCGACACAGTCACTCAACCAATTGCGTTAAAGTCCCCCAGCAATGGTCCACCACTGGATCTTTCTTATAGTCTTAACTAACAACCAGAAATTCCTGCCTGGTCTTGAATATTTCCAGTATTTGTGCTTTAATTTCTAAAAATGAACTACTTTAAGTTTATTCCTACTTGGAGATACAAGAGACTGCAGATGCTGGAGACATGAGCAAACAACAAAGCACTAGAGGAACTCAGCAGGGCAGGTAGCATCTGTGGAGGGAAATGCACAATGACTTTTCATGTCAGGACCCTTCACACTGATCAGTCCAAAGAAGGGTCCGACGAAACATTGTTTGTTCATTTCCCTCCACAGATGTTGCCTAACCTATTGAGTTCCTCAAGTACTTTGCTTTTTATTTATTCCCACTTGCTTCTTTTGTCAGTTAACAATCTTCAGTCCAATTTAATACATTCAACCCAATCCCACGAGGCCTAATATAGAACAACAAAGATCACGTGTCAGTGCATGAAAATGGGTATATTAATGGACGAGTCTAGTATCTTGGTTACGTTTACTGCCTACTTCCAGATTGCATTATAATAAAAAGAATTCAAGCAGTTATATTCTGCAATCTATCTTCTCCTTTGCTATTGTACTTGTGTTTGACTTGAATGGATTTATGCTTTGTATCTAATCTGATTAAAAGCATGCAAAATAAAGCTTTTCACTGTACCTTGGAAGACATGACAGTAATGAACCCAAAGGAAACTAAGATCACAGCAGCTATATTATTAGTACAAACATTACACTACACTGGCACCATTTGCAGTGAAGAAAGCCAATGGAATGTTGGCCTTCATAACAAGAGGAGTTGAGTATAGGAGCAAAGAGGTCCTTCTACAGTTGTACCGGGCCCTGGTGAGACCGCACCTGGAGTACTCTGTGCAGTTTTGGTCTCCAAATTTGAGGAAGGATATTCTTGCTATTGAGGGCGTGCAGCGTAGGTTCACTAGGTTAATTCCCGGAATGGCGGGACTGTCGTATGTTGAAAGGCTGGAGCAATTAGGCTTGTATACACTGGAATTTAGAAGGATGAGGGGGGGTCTTATTGAAACATATAAGATAATTAGGGGATTGGACACATTAGAGGCAGGAAACATGTTCCCAATGTTGGGGGAGTCCAGAACAAGGGGCCACAGTTTAAGAATAAGGGGTAGGCCATTTAGAACGGAGATGAGGAAGAACTTTTTCAGTCAGAGAGTGGTGAAGGTGTGGAATTCTCTGCCTCAGAAGGCAGTGGAGGCCAGTTCGTTGGATGCTTTCAAGAGAGAGCTGGATAGAGCTCTTAAGGATAGCGGAGTGAGGGGGTATGGGGAGAAGGCAGGAACGGGGTACTGATTGAGAGTGATCAGCCATGATCGCATTGAATGGCGGTGCTGGCTCGAAGGGCTGAATGGCCTACTCCTGCACCTATTGTCTATTGTCTATTTCCAATATCCCTCGATGTTGTCCTTTCAAGGTACTGATTCTTGCTGGTTACAACTCCTTCACAAGTCTGGTATCCAAACAAGCAGTCATTCTTTGCAACAAGCCCAGGCTACAGGTTACTCAACTCAAATCCATGAATATTAGGTTACATAGGAACTCACTGCTCAAGTGTCCTCAGAATTATCAGCTAATAGCAACCATACATCTCACTTTTAAATGACCAGCCACTTATTTTTAACTATGTCCTTTTATTAGTGATTTTCCCCCTCATGAAAATACTTCAACATCTCCCTCTCAATCCTCCTTGGTAACTTGCATGTTTGAATAATGTCACCCATATTCTTCCAAATCCAAGGAATACAGAACTACAGTTACAGGGGCATTGTACAAACTCAATATCACAGCCAGATCCCAAGAGCTGTGAGGCAGCAGTCCAATTGTTTCTCCATTGTGCCATCACACTGACGGTTGGCAGGAACACAAAGGTTGTTGGTGTTGAGGTGAGGAAAGGGAGATTCTTCCTCCAGATGGGAGGAGAGGAGAAAAAGCAGAATGACAGGAAATAGAGTAGATGATGTCAAGAGGCTATCAATTGCCGTGGAGGGGAATTACTGTGTATTTCCCAAATGAAGACAGAGTGTATAATAAGCCAATTAGATGGTTTGCTGCCTGGAGAATTACTGTGCAGAGATTACAGGCACAATGTGACATGATACAGAGGGAATAATCTAAACATTTTCTACCGTTCCAATATTTCATGCCGTGCCAAAACCTCTTGAGATTGGTGGGCCAAGCAGATCTGAGAGGAAGCAGGTGTTGGGATGCTCAGTAACCAGAAACACAGAAAAGTACAGCACAGGAACAACCCACACTGTGCCAAGCATAATCCTAAGATAAACTAACCTCCTCTACATGCACACGATCTATATCTCTCCATATCCACATGCCTTTCAAAAAACTTCTTATACACCACTATTGTATCTGCCTCCACCATCACCTCTAGCAGCACATTCCACCCTCCAAGTAGAAAACATGCCCACACTTTGACCCTCTCAACTTAAAAGGTATGCAGTGTAGTCATTGACATGTCCACTTGTTATGAAGTCATACAGCATGGAAACAGGCCAAGATGCCAACTGCACTTCCCATGTGCCCTAATTTGTCCCCATATCCCTCTAAACCTTACCCTATCCACCCAGTCCTCAAGGGCTAATTCTTGCTTCATAGAACAATGCAGCTGCCATTCTTCTGACGTGTTTTTTCTCACAGCTCTTGGGACGAGGCTTTGAAACTGAGCTTGCACAGTCTCTCTGCAACTGTGGTTGTGTATTCCTTGGATTCGGAAGAATTATGGGTGACATTATTCAACCATACAAGGGGGAAGATGCTGAGATGTTTTCATTCTTCGTCTTCTACTTCCGAGTCCCTCAGCTCTCAGCTTATTCCCCACCTTGCGCTGCTGGTCGGCACAAGTCAAGGCAACACCCAGCCCTGAGCTGCCGGGGGTGGTGGGGAGCAGCGGGCCGGGGCCTACCGGCCCAGGCTGATGGCGTCTCCAGGCACTGTCGCTAACGACCCCCTCGCTCACATCCACCCTTCGCTACCTACCCCAGATATGCTGAGGTTCCATTTGCCCGGCTCCGACACGGCCGCGGTGAGGTCGAGCCCACAGCACAACACTGTGAGCGACCACAGGCAGAACGAACTCCAGCCCCGCCGTCTCCTCGCCGCCATCTTGTTTACACTCTGACCGGAAGTCCCCGGTCACTCGGGCCCACGACGTCAACACGCACAGACCAGCGCGCCGCTTTGTGACGTCAACACGCACAGGCCAGCGCGCCGCTTTGTGACGTCGACACGCACAGGCCAGCGCGCCGCTTTGTGTCGTCAACACGCACAGGCCAGCGCGTCGCTCTGTGACGTCAACACGCACAGACCAGCGCGCCGCTTCGTGTCGTCAACGCGCACAGACCAGCGCGCCGCTTCGTGTCGTCAACGCGCACAGACCAGCGCGCCGCTTTGTGACATCAACGCGCACAGAGCAGCGTGCAGCTTTTTGACGTGAACACGCACAGACCAGCGCGCAGCTTTGTGACGTCAACACGCACAGACCAGCGCGCCGCTTTGTGACGTCAACACGCACAGACCAGCGTGCCGCCTTGTGACGTCAGCGCGTTCTCTGCGCCGACACGCATGTGGATACATGATGTCCCCACCTACCCACGTTCTCCAGTGATGCTGCCTGACCTGCTGAGTTACTCCAGCACTCTGTGTCCTGTTGTACGCTGTGTAAACAAGTTGTGTGTGTACAAGGAATTGCAAATGATGTTTTTTTACAAGATTGTGTGTAGAAGGAATTGCAAATCATGTTTTTTTTTACACTAAAAAGAGACAAAGTACTGGAGTAACTCAGTGGGTCAGGCAGCATCTGTGGAGAACATGGATATGTGACATTTCGGGTCAGGACCCTTATAAGTGATGTGTAGTCTTTCCGCCGGAGATGAGGAAGAACTTTTTCAGTCAGAGAGTGGTGAAGGTGTGGAATTCTCTGCCTCAGAAGGCAGTGGAGGCCAGTTCGTTGGATGCTTTCAAGAGAGAGCTGGATAGAGCTCTTAAGGATAGCGGAGTGAGGGGTTATGGGGAGAAGGCAGGAACGAGGTACTGATTGAGAGTGATCAGCCATGATCGCATTGAATGGCGGTGCTGGCTCGAAGGGCTGAATGGCCTACTCCTGCACCTATTGTCTATTGTCTATTGTCTATTGACTGGATAGCATGAAACAACAACGTTTTTCGCTGTACTTCTGACAATAAACAAAACTATAGTGTGCTACGCAGACTGCAGTTTTAGAAACGTGATGGGGTAAATTCAAGGATTAAATGGAACCAACTGAGATGATGACTATTTGCAGTATTCCCTGTGTTCTGCTGAATTAGGATCTCACTATGTGGCTGCTGTTTTATAATGTGTTGATCTTTTATTCATTACTGTGTCCCAACTGTAAGTGCTCTTAAGTAGGTGATCTGATGAGTACCTGCAAGGCTGCCAAGGAATAGCAACTTAGCCTGATGGTGTTCATCCTCCACTGAGATCAATCAGCATCACTAGAAATAATTACGTTGACCATCACCACAGTGTTGTTTCCGGCAATTTACCTTGCTCAGATTGGCCTCTAGGTTTAGATTTTTGGATGATCAGCCATGATCATATTGAATGGCTCGATGGGCCTGAATGGCCTCCTCTTGCACCTATTTTCTACGTTTCTATGTTTCACAAGAACTGCGGAACAGTGAAAAGCTATGTTTTGTATGCTATCCAAACACATCATGCTATCAGCTCAAACTCAAGTACAAGAGATAGAGCAAATGGGGAGGTAATGAGAGCAGAATATAATGCCGTACTTACGTAGAAAAGAGGTTTAAAAGAGTAGAGTGATTGTATTGGATGATAGACGATCATTCCCTTTGGAAGAACATTCCAGTTCTGTGAAACTGCTGAACTACTGTATGTATTCCAACATTCCAACAGAAACAACACTGGGAATATGTGGGTATAGAACATTATATGGAAAAGTACAGCACAGGAACAGACCCTTTGGCCCACAACGTCTGTACTGAACATGACGCCAAGCTAATGTGATCACCTTTGCTTGTTAAGACAAAAGGCAAAATCTGCCTAGTTACTCTAGATTTTCTGGTTTATACTGAAGATAGACACAAAATGCAGGAGTAACTCAGTGGGACAGGCAGCATCTGTGGAGAAAAATAATAGGAAACATTGTGGATTGGAACCCTTCTTCTGAAATGCTGCCTGACCCACTGAGTTACTCCAGCATTTTGTGTCTGCTATCTTAGATTGAGCATCTTAGATTGGACGAGTTGGGCTGAAGGGCCTGTCTCCACGTTGTGTCTACAAACAATCTAAAAGACAGGTATATAGATAGGTAAGGTTGCGAGGGAGAAGGACAAAAAGCGGGTAAATAGGATTATCTTAGATGAGGCATGTTGGTCAGCATGGTCGTGTGGGGCTGAAGGGCCTGTTGACCAACCCATGGTGAAGAGTGCTGGGGGGGGTTTCCCTGTTTGTCTGTTTCCACACTGTATCACTCTATGACTCTATCTGCCTATCAAAATCCCCCTCACCTGTGCCTTGAGCTTTGTCCACTTTGATCTCTCATTTTCACACCTTCCCTTTCCAAATCTCTCGTTTCCCTCTCCCCTGACTCTCAGTCTGAAGAAGGGTCTCGACAACGAAACGTCACCCATTCCTTCTCTCCTGAGATGCTGCCTGTCCCGCTGAGTTACTCCAGCATTTTGTACCTATCTTCGATGTAAACCAGCATCTGCAATTCCTGCCTCCACATCTATCTATCACTTGCCAGGCTTTGACCTGCCCTTCTCTTTTCCAGCTTTCTTTCTCCCCCACCCCCCTCCTCCCACAATCAGACTGAAGAAGGGTCCTGACCCGAAACGTCACCTACCCATGTTCTCCAGAGATGCTGCCTGACCCGCTGAGTTAGTTCTGCGATTGTATCTTTTTTTGTAACAGGTAAGAATTTCCTAGTGCTTATGGCAATTAAACAGTCTTGATGGTGGATTTGTGAAGGTTCACATGACAATAACTGAATAACTTAGAGAAAGCTCCACAAATGAGTAATCACCATTCAGGTGTGCCACCCATAGGCACATACCACAAGGCTGATTCATTGCAAATAAAGAACTCCTCCTGGTTCATTACACACAATTACTTAATCTCAGTGTTAAAGGATCCTTCAGTGCTTCTACTCTGGGGCTGTAGAAAGCATCTTGTCCGGAAACATCACAATCTGGTTTGGGAACAGCTCTGCCCAGGACAGGAAGTCCCTGCGGAGAGTAGTGCGTTCGGCTGAATGCACCATGGGAACTACACTCGCCCCCCTGCAGGAACTATACATCAGGAGGTGCAGATCCAGAGCCAGCAACAGTATGGGGGACCCCTACCACCCCAGCAACGGACTGTTCCAGCTGCTAGGGTCAGGCAAACGCCTCCGCTGTCACGCTGTGAAAACAGAGAGGATGAGACGGAGTTTCTTCCCACAGGCCATCAGGACTGTTAACTCTCATATCACCAGGGACTACATTAATTTACTGTATTAATTTATTTTTTGTGTTAATAAAAAAAAAAAAATTAAATCTATTCTGTTTTTTAGTTTAGCACAATCCGCAGACGTTGCCACTTTCATTTCACTACACATCTTGTATATGTATGTGACAAATAAACTTGACTTGACTGTAACAGCATAGAAGCCATCATTTAGAAAATTGAGGGGGGATCTTATAGAAACTTACAAAATTCTTAAGGGGTTGGACAGGCTAGATGCAGGAAGATTGTTCCTGATGTTGGGGAAGTCCAGAACAAGGGGTCCCAGTTTAAGGATAAGGGGGAAGTCTTTTAGGACCGAGATGAGAACGTTTTTTTCCACACAGAGAGTGGTGAATCTGTGGAATTCTCTGCCACACAACGTAGTTGAGGCCAGTTCATTGGCTATATTTAAGAGGGAGTTAGATGTGGCCCTTGTGGCTAAAGGGATCAGGGGGTATGGAGAGAAGGCAGGTACAGGTTACTGAGTTGGATGATCAGCCATGATCATATTGAATGGCGGTGCAGGCGCGAAGGATGAGGGGGGATCTTATTGAAACATATAAGATAATTAGGGGATTGGACACATTAGAGGCAGGAAACATGTTCCCAATGTTGGGGGAGTCCAGAACAAGGGGCCACAGTTTAAGAATAAGGGGTAGGCCATTTAGAACGGAGATGAGGAAGAACTTTTTCAGTCAGAGAGTGGTGAAGGTGTGGAATTCTCTGCCTCAGAAGGCAGTGGAGGCCAGTTCGTTGGATGCTTTCAAGAGAGAGCTGGATAGAGCTCTTAAGGATAGTGGAGTGAAGGGGTATGGGGAGAAGGCAGGAACGGGGTACTGATTGAGAGTGATCAGCCATGATCGCATTGAATGGCGGTGCTGGCTCGAAGGGCTGAATGGCCTACTCCTGCACCTATTGTCTATTGTCTATTGAAGGGCCGAATGGCCTACTCCTGCACCTATTTTCTATGTTTCTATGTTTCTATCATTCCTTACCAGCTCTGTGTCCGAGCAATCCAGCACCTATCTCTCTCCTCAGAGTCCTTCTAGTTTCATTTAGTTTAGTTTAGTGATATAGCATGGAAACAGGCCCTTTGGCCCACCAAGTCCATGCTGACCTTCGATTACCCGTTCACACAAGGTCCATGTTATCCCACTTACACATCCACCACCCCCCCACACACACATTGGGGTAATTTCCAGTGGGCATCGACGTACAAACAAACCTGCGCGTCTTTGGGATGTGGTAGGCAACCAGAGCACACACACGGTTACAGGAAGAACATGCTAACTCCATCATGGCAGGTCAGTGTAAGAAAATAACTGCAGATGCTGGTACAAATCGAAGGTATTTATTTCACAAATTGCTGGAGTAACTCAGCAGGTCAGGCAGCATCTCAGGAGAGAAGGAATGGGTGACGTTTCGGGTCGAGACGTCACCCATTCCTTCTCTCCTGAGACGCTTGGTGGGCCGAAGGGTCGAAGAAGGGTCTCGACCCAAAACGTCACCCATTCCTTCTCTCCCGAGATGCTGCCTGACCCGCTGAGTTACTCCAGCACTCGTGGTCAGGGTCAAACCCGGGCGTCTTGGCACCCGTGAGGCAGCAGCTCTACCCGCTGCACTTATTTTATCCTTTAACTTTTCCTGAAAATTGTTCACCCAGGAATATTTAGAACCCGTTCCCGTCTTAGTGCGGACGAGTTAAACCTCGAAATGGTGTCAAAAAGTAAATAGCCCGAGTTGGCATGCTGTGAATTTCATCCGACAGACACCTCAACAAGATACAAACCAGTGCATTGTTAATGAGTTAGTGCCTTCTTGATCACGGTGGCTCAAGTACTTCAGTGTGGATGTGTTCCGCAGTATCAGAGTCACGTTGGGCAATCGTGAGGCAGTGCTCGTATGAATCGTGTTATCACTGAGTAAATTACGGCAGAATAACTTGAGACTGTGCTTCTAATTCTGGAGTTAACATAGTTTTATGTAAACAATGAACAACAGGTGGTAGAGCCACTGCCTTAAAGCATGTGTCCATACTTCTGTGTGGCAGTGCATAGAGCCAAAGAGTCATACAGCACAGAAACACGCCCTTTGGCCTAACTCACCCATGTCGAACCCCTGACATCAGTCTGAAGAAGGGTCTCGACCCGAAACGTCACCCATTCCTTCTCTCCTGAGATGCTGCCTGACCTGCTGAGTTACTCCAGCATTTTGTGAAAATAAATACCTTCGATTTGTACCAGCATCTGCAGTTATTTTCTTACACTACATTTCGAACAAGATGCCTCTTTTAAGCTTGTCACGTTTGCCCGCATTCTAAACCTTTCCTATCCTTGTACCTGTCCAAGTGTCTTTTAAATGCTGTTAGAGTAATTGTCTCAACTGGCTTCTCTGGCAGCTCGTTCCATATAACCACCACCCTCTGAGTGTGTTTATACACAAAATGCTGGAGTAACTCAGCAGGTCAGGCAGCATCTCAGGAGAGAAGGAATGGGTGACGTTTCGAGTCGAGACCCTTCTTCAGACTGATGTCAGGGGGGCGGGACATAAGGAAGGATATAGGTGGAGACAGGAAGATAGAGGGAGATCTGGGAAGGAGGAGGGGAAGAGAGGGACAGAGGAACTATCTAAAGTTGGAGACTTTCACTCTCTGAGTGTGAATGGGGGACAGAAGAGGGTAGCTCAAGATTAGGCCGGTACAGCGGAGAAGCTGATAGAGCCACTGCCTCACAGCGCCAGTAACCCAGGCCTGACCCCGACCTCGGCTGCTGTGTGTTTAGAGTTTGTACCTTCTCCAAGGCCACACGGGTTTCCTCTGGATGCTCCGGTTTCCTCCCACATCCTAAAGATGTGCGGGTTTGTGGCTTAACGGGCCTCTCTAAACTGCCCCGAGTGTGTAGGGAGTGGATGCGAAAGTGGGATAACATAGAACTCGTGTGAATGGGTGACCGAAGGGTGGCGTGGACCCCATGGGCTGAAGCATCTGTTGCCATGCTGTATCTCTAGTCTCTAATCTCTAAACAGCGGTCCAAGCTCTAATCTCCGTAAAGCGACTAGGCTTGTATACACTGGAATTTAGAAGGATGAGAGGGGATCTTATCGAAACGTATAAGATTATTAAGGGGTTGGACACGTTAGAGGCAGGAAACATGTTCCCAATGTTGGGGGAGTCCAGAACCAGGGGCCACAGTTTAAGAAAAAGGTGTAGGGCCATTTAGAACGGAGACGAGGAAAAACCTTTTCAGTCAGAGAGTTGTGAATCTGTGGAATTCTCTGCCTCAGAAGGCAGTGGAGGCCAAGTCTCTGAATTCATTCGAGAGAGAGCTTGATAGAGCTCTTAAGGATAGCGGAGTCAGGGGGTATGGGGAGAGGGCAGGAACGGGGTACTGATTGAGAATGATCAGCCATGATCACATTGAAAGACGGTGCTGGCTTGAAGGGCCGAATGGCCTCCTCCTGCACCTATTGTCTATTGTCTATCCGTCCATCTGTGAGAGACTTAAATAATATGTCTTCAGTCAGAAGAAGGGTCTCGACTCGAAACATCACCCATTCCTTCTCTTCTGAGATGCTGCCTGACCTGCTGAGTTACTCCAGCATTTTGTGATACCCACACCTGTTTAGTGCTCAAAAGAGATGAAATGTTAAGTCTGACCCAGTCTGAATAAGGGTCTCGACCTGAAACGTCGCCCATTCCTTCTCTTCAGAGATGCTGCCTTACCCGCTGAGTTACCAGCTTTTTGTGATACATTTGAAATGTTAAGAGTGTTTTGGACACGTTAGAGGCAGGAAACATGTTCTTAATGTTGGGGGAGTCCAGAACCAGGGGCCACAGTTTAAGAATAAGGGGTAGGGCCATTTGGAACGGAGATGAGGAAAAACTTTTTCAGTCAGAGAGTTGTAAATCTGTGGAATTCTCTGCCTCAGAAGGCAGTGGAGGCCAAGTCTCTGAATTCATTCGAGAGAGAGCTAGATAGAGCTCTTAAGGATAGCGGAGTCAGGGGGTATGGGGAGAAGGCAGGAATGGGGTACTGATTGAGAATGATCAGCCATGATCACATTGAATGGTGGTGCTGGCTCGAAGGGCCGAATGGCCTCCTCCTGCACCTATTTATTGCCATCCCTTCTCTCCTGAGATGCTGCCTGACCTGCTGAGTTACTCCAGCATTTTGTGAATAAACCTATTTATTGTCTGTTGTCCCGAAAATAAGTCATAGGATTCTTGCTGGTAGCAGCACAGCAGACATGTAAACTTGTAAACACCACAATCAGTCTGAAGAAGGGGTCTCGACCCGAAAACATCACCCATCCCTTCTCTCCAGAGATGCTGCCCGACCCGCTGAGTTACCCCAGCATTTTGTGTCTACCTTCGATTTGCATGTAGGAGCATCTGCAGTTATTTGCCCTGCTACTAAAGAGGCGTGAGTCAGAACGCAGTGATGGTTTTTTTGCGTGGGCCGTCAATGGGAGGGGACAGGGGAAAAGGGACTGACAACCTTTTAGGCACAAATCCGGTCGGGAACTGCGCCATTTGCAACAAGCTGGGTCTTTAGTCGGTGAGAAATGTCTTTGCGCTGCTTTTTGTTTGAACGATTATATGTGCATTATTGTTATTACAGTGGTCGAGGTGGTTGCAGGACTTTGAAACACATTGTATCCAGCAGGTAGAAGCATTGTATCGTGCAGTGGAAATGTTTGTGCATACAGCAGTAAAAAAACATTGTATCGTGCAGTGGAAATGTTATGCATACAGCAGTAAAAAAACATTGTATAGTACAGTGGAAACATTGCAGGACTTTGAAACACATTGTATCCAGCAGTAGACAGCATTGTATCGTACAGTGGAAACATTGTGCACACAGCAGTAAAAGCATTGTACAGTGCAGTGGAAATGTTGTATCCTGTATCTTGGGGCTGAAATTGGCTTGGCGTTCCCTAACATACTCTGAAAACCTGGCACTCACTAACTCTGCTGCTCTCTCTCTCACTCTCGCAGCTCCCCTTCAACCAACTTCATCATGTTCCTCCTAAAGAAGATTGCTAAGCGGTGGCAGTGGCGACATGGCCGGCCAACTCATCCAAGGCCTGGCAGGCGTGATTGGGTGAGTTTTTCCTTTTCAGATTTTAATTGAAGACAGTACTGTACATTAACAAAAAAAAAAACCCCCAACTCCCACGTATTCTGAACAAGAGAGCAGAGAGAGAGAGAGAGAGAGAGAGAGAGAATCACAAAATGCTGGAGTAACCCAGCAGCATCAGGAGAGAAGGAATGGGTGGCGTTTCGGGTCGAGACCCTTCTTCAGACTGCTGCTAACTTCTTTTAGTGCAAGAAAATAACTATAGATGCTGGTACAAGTCGAAGGTGTATATTTCACAAAATGCTGGAGTAACTCAGCAGGCAGGCTCAGGAGAGATACAAATCGAAGAGAGATACAAATCGAGGAGAGATACAAATCGAGGAGAGATACAAATCGAGGTAAGTTATTCACAAAATGTGGAGTAACTCAGCAGGTCAGGCAGCATCTCAGGAGAGAAGGAATGGGCGATGTTCGGGTCGAGACCTTCTTCAGACTAAAAGAGAGAGAGAGAGAGAGAGAGGGTAGGGGAAGACAGCTCGGCCTTTCGGCCCACTGTGGCTATGCTAGCTCCAAATAGCCCTACCCAACCTAATCTCACCGGGCAGCACTTCAGAAGAAGAAGGGTCTCGACCCGAAACATCACCCATCCCTTCTCTCCTGAGATGCTGCCTGACCTGCTGAGTTACTCCAGCACTTTGTGAAATAAATACCTTCGATTTGTACCAGCATCTGCAGTTATTTTCTTACGCTACTTTGGCCTGTGGAATTTGTCAATCGTGTCTTTTAATTTAAAAAATGCGATGTTGCAAAATCAGATTTTAAAAACCCAGAAAGTTTTGCTTTTTAATGACTTTTTAAAATGAGGAATGCTCGTTAGTTTTGCGGGGATCGCCCGCGGGAATGTTGCAATTCACTGGATCCAACATTTCATTCTGTTTCTCTCTGGATCAGAGAGAGAGAGCGGGCGTGGTTCACTGGCACTGGCGGACCAGAGCAGAGCTGTTGTTGGACCGGTTTAGTAGATCTGCATAGTTACTACACCGTGACTCCCAACCAAATTTGCAAGGGTTAACATGGACTGAGTGGATTTGGAGGGAGAGGGGGGGTGGGGGGGGGGGGGGGGGGGGGGGTGGTAAGGGGTCTCTCCAAAATACTGAGCTTTTAAAGTTGGCTGTTGTATTTTTATAGTTAGCCTACTATTTTATTCCACCAGTTACTATGAGCATTTGGACACACCCTGTTTGAACAGTACATATTCTGGTCCCAGCCACTCCCAGGCAGTCATGTGAAATTGTATTTAACTTGCCCTGTGCAAAATACACCCAGCTACGATTCTAATGGTGACTAGACCAAGTGGATTCATTGGGCACAAACCTCTCCTGCATTGGTGCAGCACCCCCCCCCGTCTCCCCCCCTCTCCTCTCCTCTCCCCTCCTCTCCTCTCCCCTCTCTCCTCTCCCCCTCTCCTCTCCCCTCCTCTCCTCTCCCCCCTCTCCTCTCCCCCCTCTCCTCTCCCCCCTCTCCTCTCCCCCCTCTCCTCTCCCCCCTCTCCTCTCCCCCCCTCTCCTCTCCCCCCCTCTCCTCTCCCCCTCTCTCCTCTCCCCTCTCTCCTCCTCTCCTCTCCCTCTCTCTCCCCCTCCTCTCCTCTCCCCCTCCTCTCCCCTCTCCTCTCCCCCTCCTCTCCCTCTCCTCTCCCCCCCTCCTCTCCCCCCTCCCTCTTCACCCCCCCTCCCCCCCCTCTCCTCTCTCCTCTCCCCCCCTCTCCTCTCCCCCTCCTCTCCTCCCCTCTCCTCTCCTCTCCCCCCCTCTCCCTTCCCCCCTCCCTCTCTTCCCCCCTCCCTCTTCCCCCCTCTCCCACTCTATCCCCCGCAACCTCCCCTCCCCTCCACCCCCTACCCCTCCCCCCTTCTCCTCCCTCCCTAGGAGATAGATTGAAAACTTTAAAATGTGAATAACTTTAAAACTATAACACTGATTTCAATGAAACTTCCATT